>NW_025333672.1:0-281257 GCF_019186645.2 Phyllostomus hastatus
TTTAGAGTTGTCCCAGAAAACAGGAACAACCCGTTTTAGGGGGTCTTTGTCATGTATAGGTGTTTTCTACCTCAGCCCTGCGGGGCCTTGGGAGCTTCCTTCCTGACTACCTCCTGCCTCACAATGACCAACTACCATTAACTCTGCTTCTTCAATGGATTCTTCATTTTCAGTACTAAAGCTTCTATCATAACATTATCTGAAATAATAATATCCATATCACTATTATACATTAGCATCTCAGAGTCTTTGAATGTTTTTCCAGAAGAAACATAATGGTAACACACTGATCCCATTCACCAAAATCCTTAGAAATAATTTCTTAGACTGCACTATCTCTGGAGAGAATACCATTGACTTCTTATCTCATTTTTTTAAGTGCCTTCTTGATACATGATTTATAATCAGTTATGTGCCTTAGAACCTCATCCCACACCTATTGAGTCAAAGTCTGTATGGGTAGAGTTTCCCACTTTCTTGGGTTAATCAAACGCGCTTCCCTATGTCAACACTGAGAAAGGAGGCACCTACTGAAAAGGGCTGCTGGTGACTAATTGAACTAAAATATATTTTAAAAAACAAAAACAGAAACAGAAACAGAGCCTAACAGCCATTTCTACACATGGGACCTCTCATGCAAACTGCACTTCAGGGCCAAGCCTGCACTGAACCGCCTGCCTGCACTGTGTTTCTGCTATCTGAGCCAGCCCTCATACAGGCGTTCCTGAAACCCTATCTCACAGCCAATAGGAACTAGGCTTTCCCCAGCTAGTTGGAGCCACACAGTTCCAATCAACCAGAACAGCTCTATTCTGACCAATCAGGATAGTGCATTTTAGACCAAACTAGGATTTGGGGTACTTATTTGCATGAGGACAAACCAATTGGCACCAGAGTCGGGAAACTTCTGTCCGTATATACGCCAGTTTCCCTCCGACTCCGAGAGCACATTTTCCCTTTCCATAGAAAGGGGAAGACTGTGTTGCCCTGGCTGAGCTGAAGCAGGGAAGATGTCTCACCAGAGCAGAGTGGAGCAGACCAGCGCAGGCCAGAACAGGATGGCATAGAACAGGGCAGACCAAAGCACAGCAGAACAGTCCAGCGCAGTGCCAAACAGACCAGCAAGGAGCAGAGCAGGGCTGCCTAGCAAGAGAGGGGCCTGGCCTTAGGGCCACAGCACAGCATCCTGTTTTTGCAGCTGTGCTGTGTCACAGTTGGGCTGTTTTTGCGCTGAATAAAGTTTCTCTCTTCATTGCACCCCACCTGCATTAGGGATTCCTGTTGGTGTTGAATTGGCAGCAAGGTCCATCAAGTGATGCCTACTTAAAAACCGCTGTTCTGTTAGAACAAATATTGATGCACCAATATTCATAAAGGCATTCTTCACAACAGCCAAAGGTGAAAACTACCCAAATGTCTGTCCATGGATGAATAAATAAGCAAAATCTGGTATATACATGCCACAGAATATTATACTCAGCCTTAAAGAAGAATGAAATTCAGCCTTAAAAAGGAATGAAACATGCTACAACATGGCTGAACCATGAAGACATTATAGGAAGCTGGACACAAAAGGACAAATCTTGTATGATTCCAGTTACATGAGGTACTTGGAGTAGTCAAATCCACGGGCAGAGAAAGCAGAATGGTGGTTGCCGGGACTAGGAGAGTAGGAAGGCAGAGTTAGTGTGTAACAGGTATGGAGTTTCAGTCTGGGAACATAAAACAGGTCTAGAGGTGAATGGTGAAGATTGCACAACATTGTGAATGCACTTAAAACACTAAACCGTGCACTCAAAAATGGTTTATAGTAGTTAATATAGTAAAGTTTACATATATTTTTGCCATACACACACACACACACACACACACAAAAAACACTCTTTTGGAGTCTTAGCTTATTTACCAAAATAAGATAAGGTTTCACACTGCTGAAGGAAGTTCATGCAACTAAACCCAAGGGCCATCTGATGGCACCAGCAGCCCCTACGAAGGCCGAAGGCTGGAGTTTCCCAGAGCCCTGCATGCAGACAGGGATTGGTACCGGGGTGGGGGCGGGGGGGTTGCTTTTTGTTTATTCTGTCTTGATGTCGACTAGTGGGAACAAGCATTGTGTACTCAGCCAACAGCCTACATATGGGTCCTCTGGCTTGTTGATTAAAAGCAGCCTCTTTTCTCCTTGAACTCTTTAGGAAGTTAAGCTCTACCTGGTAACAGTTGCCATGCCAGAGTGACTTTGTTTAAATAATGTTCAAAAACATCACTAATGAGAAACCCTGCAATAAAGACTTTCATTACTTTTTACCTTGACTCTTCTAAAGGAAAGTCATTTTTCTCTGAGTACTACATATAATTGTTTCTAATAATGATAGAGTTTATTATTTTAGGCATTAGATTCTTTAGTTAGTTTATAATAAGATTTGTCTCACTCATCTGTTTTCAAAACAAACAGGAAAATATTTATGGTCCTCATAAGAAGCCCATTTTCCCCCCCTTTGGGGGGGAAATTCTGGTTTATTACAACTTCAATGAGGATATTCAATGTACAAAATTTCTCAGAATGTTTAGTGTGTATCAAGAACTTTAGAAAAATTACACTGTCATTAAAGGTGTGAGATATGCCTTTTAAACCATTTTATTCAGACCTCCAGTGATAGGTTTTCTAACAGAATATAAACTGTCTAATCCACTTTCTGAAATCCAGTTGCAATTGCATTCTTTTTCCTTTTGCTAATTAAAGTTGTGGCACATGGAGGTGCTATCAGTCCCCTCACCCCCATTATTACCACCAAAACAAAATACCATTTGTGAGCCAAAGAACTGATGAAATGACAGTGTGGGGACTTTCCAGCCAGCTACGGTTCCAAATTAAAGTGCAGTGATGAAGTCCATTCTCTCTTTAGAAGAGGCATACTTTTGTGATGAGAAGAATATGAAGGTAATCTTGTAAACTGGCCGTACCAAAGCAGCAATGGGTTTTAGGAACGCATAATACACGTACTCCACATGTTTATTACCTCCCACTCCAGTAGATATACTACTAAGGCCTGTTTCCATGGCAACAGAACTTTGACTTTATCAAGAGTAGTGTACTAGTTTCCTATCTCTTCTGTAACAAATTAACACAAATTTAATGGCTTAGAGGAACACAAAATGCAGTGTATGGTAGTTGAAGGTCCGAAACGGCAATCATTTTAACTGGACTAAAAAGTCAAGGTGTTGCCAAGGCTGTCTTCTGGAGGCTCTAGGGAAGAATCTATTTCCTTGTCTTTTCCAGCTTCAAGAGGCTGCCTATTCTCCCTGGCTGGTGACTCCTTCCTCTACATTCAAAGTTCATCAGGGTACCCTCGACTTCCATCATCCCATCTCCTTCTTCTGCCTTGAACCCTCTTGCCTCCTATTTAAATGATCCTTGCAAATACATTGGGACCACCTGAATAATTCAGGATAACCTCCTTGTCTCAAGATTCCGAATGTAGTCATATCAGCAAAGTCCCTTTTGCCATGTACTTTCAGGTTTAAGGCTACCATAAATTAATCTATCAGAGGTAGCTATATCTCTAGTTAAATATTATACTTACAAGCTTCTCTCCCAGATACAATTATTAAGAATAAGGTTTAGCCAATGAAATGTAATAGGCGGACCTTTTGGGGAAAATGGTTAAAGGAAGTTGATTGAACAGGAAAGTGTACACTTTTTGTTCTTCCTCTTCTTTCTCCCCTCTGCCTCAAAAACTGACATGATGGCTGGCATTCAGCAGCTACATTGGACCCTGAGGATAACATTGTAAATGACTAGGGTAGTGAAACACAAAAGGTAGAATAGGCCTGGCCCTTCAGGGTCATGGTACAATCCTGAAATTCCAAACTCCGGGCTTACTTTACATAAAAGAATAAACTTTTGGATATATTAGTCACTCTTTGTGCCTATGTTAGTATTATCTGAACATAATTCTTGCCAAAATGATTCATAACCTGCCTTACTTAGCGATCTGCCTTGTCAGTTGATGAGAGGATATCTGTTGAGAGTTACACTGAACTGTGTGCCCCTTTATTAGTTGGGACTTCAAACTAAATTTAGCTGAAAGAAAGAAAGAAAAGAAAAGAGAAAGATGAAAGGAAGGAAGGGAGGGCGGGAGGAAAGAAGGAAAGAGGGAAGAAAGGAGGGAGGGAGGAAGGGAGGGAAGGAAGGAAGGAAGGAAGGGAGGGAGGGGGAGGGAGGGAGGGAGGGGAGGGGAGGGGAGGGAGGGGGAGGGGGGGAGGGGGGAGGGAGGAAAGAAGTTAGTTTTCATAACTGGAAGCACCAGTTAGGGCTCGCACCAGGCACAGCCTGACCTTAGGCCTGACTAGAACACTCAGACCCAGGCTGCCATGGCCTCCTTGGGACTTCATCATCAGGCTGGTTACTCTCAGGGGAGCATGACAACTACAGCAATTCCTTGTATCCTTATTACCCTGAGTCCACAGGCAGAATGAAAGCCTCTCTTCTGAAGCCCCTGCAAGATCTCCTTAGGTCTCATTGATTTTAATCAGATTAAGTGCATATTCCAGTGTTAGTTACTGTGAGGGCTGGGGGTTGGGGTAGTTGATTCATTTGGTTTGTGCCAACATCAAACAGTACCTATCACTACGGATAGGAGTGGAGTCCATCCCACACAATCAACACAGCCGAAAACCAGGGAGGGTGTGGTAAAGTGCCAAGTATGTGATAGAGACAATGAAAATTCAAAGAGGTCTAGAAAACTTAGTAGACGAGCCCACCGGTTTCTCCAGGAACTTAGGAAGAGAATATGAGCCATAGAAAAGTTAGCAAAACTGCTTTTAGCTCAGCAAGTGAGGATTGAAAGCAAGCCCCTTTAATTGCTAGTCATGGCCATCCTCACATTCATTCCTGCTGTTCACACGAGGGTTCATGGACTCTTTTTCTCTCCAGACCAGAAGCAGCCAGGGCTGGCAGACAGTTCTCTTTGTGGTAGCCTCAAGGTTAACTCTACTCCAAGTTTATCTGCATATACATTTTGCAAGAGATTACATGGCCCTGAGACTCTGTTTCCATGAAAACTCTAAGTAAGATGAGTAATGAGTTTATCTTTGTTGTTATGCCTGTAGACTCAGCTAATTTCTTTGTGTGTGTGCAGTTCAGCCAGTCTAGCACCTTAAATGTTCAGGCTCCGTTTTCCCTTTCCTTAGTCTCTGTACACCAAATCTACATTCATATGCACACCCAACCTGTCATACAGAGTAGGTTCTTTCATAAACAGGTTCAACCTGAAATGAGGTAAATTTTATTTCGTTTCTTAGTTTCTCTAAAAGTCAGAAAAGTGACATCCATGTGTCCACAACTGATTTTTTAAAAAGCATAAACTATTAGTCATATTTATTTTAGTTTCAGTTTGTTCAATACTATTTTCAGAACTATGAGAGTTTAGATACAGCTAAATAATCCCTAATTCCCAATTTCTTCCTTCCCTTTCTTCTGTAAAAATAACCATCACCCTGAAATTGGTATACATCATTTCCATCCTTTTTTTATTTTGTGGAGTTTGGTGACATTTTTCTCCATGTGTTCTTGAATCTCCAAGATTCAAGATTATGGCTCAATCCTAATATAGTTAGGATCCCAGCAATAAGCTGCTGACGCACTCAACGGGCTAGGGAGAGCAGGCTAACGAAGGAACTGTCGGCACAGGTATGGGCAGTATTAAAGAAGGAGACATGGTAAAACATCCAGGGAACAGAAACAGTAGGAAGCCCTTACCACCTCTGAACCTGAAAAGGCAAAGGGAGGGCGTAATGTTTCTAGAACCAGGGGGCGAGTTGCAGCAGGGGAGAGGGGTCTAACAGGAGCTTTGACCTTCACTAGAGGAACGAGAGGATCTCTGTGGCTGCCTAAAACAAGGCCTACTAGGAAAAAAACAGTGTCAGGCTCTCTTTCCTCCCCGCTTTGATCTCCTGCCTGTGCTTCTATTGGCCAACTGGAAGCCAGGAGACTCTGTCTGATGCGTCCATGAAAGTAAGTTTTTTGTTGCATAAAACAGGAAAGAGAAGCATAGAAAATGGGTCTGGGAAGCCAAACAGATAATAACACAATTGTTTTGTGTTTTAAAAATTAACATAAATATTATCATAAAGTACATAAACTTAATTTTTAAATGATGTATAAACTGCTTCCTTCCACCCAACCGTAAGCTGAAAGTTCAAGTTACTAAACTAGAATTTTTATCTCTGCACACTACAATTGTTCACCAAAATGCATTTGGCAATGAGAGAGAGAGAGAGAGACAAAGAGAGAGAGACAGAGAGAGACTGTCTTCAGAACTGCCAGGTGCTCCACCCTTCACCTTGCCCTAGTGTAAAGTAGAGATACAGCAGCTAAAACAATGCTGTTAACACATAAGCACCATTGCCCAGTTCATTTGTTTGTATTTTTAAAAACAAATGATGTAATGTAATGTAATGTAATGTAATGATGAGATGTAATACAAATACCATACAATTCACCCATTAAACGTGTGCAATTCCATTGTTTTTAGTATTTTCACAGAGTATACATGCATCAATCTCCACACCAACTTTAGAACATTTTCATTATCCCAAAACAAAATCTCATACTTCTTTTGAAAAAGAAGAGCATAAAATCACCCCAGGACCCTCTTTTTAAAATCTTTTGGTAATTTGCTATAATATCACAAAAATTAACATTACTATCTAATTTATGCAATTCCCTAACTTAGACAATTATTGGGGACCACCCTGCCTGGTCTCAGGAATCTATAACTGCCTATAACTATGGCTGAGTAAGAGGCCTCTGAACCAGGAGACACTAAAGAGACAAAACTTATTTCCCTGGCATGAACGCTGCCTGTTCATATGCCTCATTCCTTTTCATGCTTGAACGGCAGTCAATGACAGGTAACAATTCTCTCGGATAGAGAATGAATCTAAGACAGACGCGTTCACGAAGGAATGACAGGGATGAGACTTGAGGGGCTGTGGAAATAACGGGGTGATCGACATCAACCCCTGCCCCCTCGGCTTTGCCAATGCCTGAGTCCTTGAGAGATCCAAGTCTCCAAGATGCCTTTGTCTCCTCTGCCCAACTCAGGCCCACTGGAAGTAACAGGAGCAGTACAGTCCAGACCAGAAACCGCGGACTCCTGGGTAATCAGGCCTAAGACATAGAAAATGAAAGACCCTGTGAAATCTGCTTGCTGGAGGATGCTCTTCAATTAGAATATGAAGTCACGGGCAAGAAACAGAACTAAGCTTTAAATCCTATAGTCTTTTTAAATGATACAACCCGAAAATCTCTGGCTTAGGATCCCAGTAGGAAATCTGCCAGCACCTTTCAAAAGCCAACTCCTTGTAATTTGCAAACTGTATTGGTATTCGAGAATAAAACCCTGCTTGTGCAGGGGGGTGGGGCCCTCTTCCACTTGGGAGAGTGGTCACCCAGTCCCTACTTCTCCACAGAAAATTGCCTGTTTCTGTGTATATTCATTTCTCGTGTTTCAATGAGCCATCCACGGCATTGTGTGATCACTGCCAGCCAGTGATCATGCATCAGACAATTTACAATTTTCTTCTAAATTTTGACTACCAAATCTAAAGACCTAAAACAGATATATTATGGTAACCTATTGAATTACTGGTAACATTAATGTTCTTCCCTTATTTATAACCCTCAAACACAGATGCCCAAACTAATTTGTCAAACATGTTGATAACTTCATGTCTCCTTCTTACTCATTTAAATTACTATTAGATATGCTCTGAGGTTTTTAATTGACTTTGGCTAGGTTTTCAATTATTTGGGACTTGTTTCAATATTGTCTTAGGTAAGTGAAATACCATGTAGGATACAAAATTTGTATGTGTTTTAAATTATACTAATGGAGACAAACACAAAAGATCATGAAATACTTTGGAGGTAGTTCTCTTTATTGATTAATCAGAATATTTATTCATGTGTTGCCTCTAATTTGAACTCTTTCATTTAAGTACAATGTACAGAAAAAAGTGGATGTTCAGAGGGGAACAAACAAAATAAAGGATTATGAAACGGTGTAATATGTGAGAAAACAGAATTGGGTGTTTGGCATTGTTTCACTCTGAAGAGGAGAAGGCTGAGGAACAACTTGGCTGACCTCAAATTTAGAGAGAGGATATTAATTCATCTCCATCTCCACTGATGCCTGCTCTATACCCTTCCCGGACAGCATCATACACTTATACTTCAGTTACCACTTATGTCCCACATGTAGATTCTGGATTTATAGCTCTGGCCCTAAATCTCTCCTTTGGTTCTAAGCTTACATATTTCATGGACATCTCTTGAAATGAATGGAAAGATAGAAGTTCTCAACTGAGAAATAGAAACAATAATACTAATTTTTTTTAAAAAATGGGAATTTTTAAACAGAAAAAATATTTCTGAAATGAATGTCAAGAAACTCAGAAAAACCTCAAACATTCTCAGGAATCCACTGCTCCACCAAGGTACTCAATAGGATTAAAATGTACCATAAAATTCTAAAGGTGATTATGTGGAATGAAACAGATCTTTCCTGAAGCCAAGTGAAGTTTTTCAGGGGTAGGGTCAAAGGCTTAAAACTTCTAGATATTATATCAATGAGAAAATACTGGGAAGATAAAAACATTTTGTTTGTCATTTTATTTAAGTTTTTAATATTTGCCACAATTTTTAATTACAAAAGTGATACATATCTATAATTTTTTCCAGTAATACAGAAGTGGATAAAAAGTAAAGAGGAAGTTATCCCTTATCTCTTAACTCCAGTCCTGAAAGTAAATACTGTTAACAGTTTGGTATCTATCCAAGCTATTTACTATGCATATAAAATACATACATGTATTGAAAAGTCTTTCTTTTAAATATAAATAGGATCATTTATATATCTTATAATTTGTTTTCATTCAGTGATGTATTTAATGTGTACCTTTTTTATTTTAGAACATTCAAATATACTCATTCTTTTTTATGGCTGCTTAGTGTTAATGTATTATAATTACTTGACCACTTCCTATTGGTAATTGTGATAGATTAAATTATGGATTCCAATTCTTCTCTCTTTTATAGTATCACCGATGTCCTTACTATGGCTTCATGGTAGTCTTGGTATGATTTCCTGTGTCTTCACTGGGACTGGCCATGTTACCTGTTAGGCCATTGGGATGTTATCAGATGTGACACAAGCAGAGGCTTGAAAGGTGCGTTGGGGGTTGGGCTTGCTGTCTTATTTTTCCATCAGTCGCAAGAAGAACACGCTCCAGGTATGGAACAGAGCTTCCCCAGCCAACGGGTAGACATCATGAGTGTAAGAATTAATGCGTGCTTTTAGTTTTACAGTGGCTTTGTTAGGTGGCATCACTGTGGTGACAGCCGACTTACAGAATAGTCACTTAAGTGTATTCCCACTTTTTATTATTATTACAATTAATATACATATCTCTCAACTTTCAGCCAGATAAATTCCTAGAAGCATAATTGCTAAGTTAAATCTCAGTATTTTTGAAGCTTAGGTAGATAATGCTGATGCCAATAAATATTAACACTTGGTGAGCATTTTCTACATATGAGACTCTAAGTCTTTCATATGTGACAGAACTGTAAAGGGGCTGAGATTTCACTCTCCTTGCGAGCTAACTAGCTCTCCTGCCAGTTTCACAGACAG
Source organism: Phyllostomus hastatus (assembly GCF_019186645.2). NCBI lineage: Eukaryota > Metazoa > Chordata > Mammalia > Chiroptera > Phyllostomidae > Phyllostomus > Phyllostomus hastatus. The sequence continues at coordinate 9,696 of NW_025333672.1, forward strand.
ATGCTGACAGAGACCCTGGGTCAGAGACAGAGGACTCGCTGCTCACGGCACAGCATTAGTTCCCCTTGCCCAGGTACCAGAGGGGCCTCGCAAACTGGCCCAATGGATAATTGCAAATGCAGTGGATTGTGTTATAGAAGGAGATTCCCAAGTTTAGGGAATCCAAATCTGTTGTAATGATGGTAAGCAAACATGCTGTTTGCTCCAGAGGCAGACACTATATGTTCCAAGGCTGTTCCCTGTACAAATATTCACGAAAAGATAGCCCAGAACAAAGGGCAATCACAGAAGTATGAGGGACCTATGGGCAGTTGTCTCCTAGTGGTATTAACTTACTTAATCCTCTCTCCTTTACAGATATAAAAACTAAAGCACGGAGTTATTAACTTTCCCAAGTTCATACAGATAAAGAGTCAGGCATAATGGTTAATTTTTCTATAACAAAGATAGATTTCATTTTAAGGAAAATCTTTAGTATTGCAAGGTAGTACCTGAACCCAATTTTTTCATTATCATGTGAAACAGCAGTCTTTTGACTTTATTAAGCTGTTCAGTTTATCTCAGTAAAGAAATCATATCTTAAGCCCTAGCTGGCGTAGCTCAGTGGATTGAGCGCAGGCTGCGAACCAAAGTGTCACAGGTTTGATTCCCAGTCAGGATACATGCCAGGGTTGCAGGCCATGACCCCCAGCAACCGCACATTGATGTTTCTTTCTCTCTCTCCCTTCTCTCTCAAAAAAATAAATAAATAAAATCTTAAAAAAAAAAAGAAATCGTATCTTGGTAACACTAGCTAGAGAGAATGTTTTCCATAAACAGTTATTTTAAGAAAACAAGATGCTTTCTAGGAAGAGAGTGTATGAGGGTAAAAACTGAAACTATCCAAGCTGTCAAAAGTTTCGAGACAAATATGTATTTCAGAGCTAATGCAGAAACTTGATTCTATTGTCAACCAGTTTGAGTGAATTTACTGCCTATGTAGGTCTTCTGCGCTGATTGTTAAGGAGAAACAATAAAGAAAGCAATGTGAACATGGATTTTTCTATTAGCTGAGGGCCAGAAGAGAAACAATTCTACTGGGTAATATTGTATAATCTTATTAAATAAGGTTTTATGAAGATTTAGCCTTTTACCATCTAATAATTGTTTCACAAAAATGTTCAAGTGATACCTAAATGTCAATTTGAATGTTTCTAATGGAATATGTATTTATATTCTGTAGGGGGTTACCACAATTGTAACAAGGTCATACCTGTGCCCAAATATAATTAAGATCTATAAAGAAATCATACAACTATACCAATAAAGGTACAGAACCTGAGAAAGATCAGATTTCTAAATTGGTTGTTTAGAATTCAATGTCTGGGTAAAAGGTTATTTTAATTTCCACTTTTCTCACCCACCTGAAATTTCCTGTCCTGGAGACACATACCTGTTGCTCTGTTGACCTGTGGCTTATCTCAGAGCCTTGTGTTTTGAAGGGGTAGGTTAGTTTTTGATTACTATAATCAGCAGAAGTCTTATTATTTTCAAGAATACTTATCCAAATACATCACTTACATTTAACTTATCAAATCAGTTCTTTACAATATGTATTATTACATGCATGTTTTTTATGTTTTTAAGAGAAAGACAGGATTTTTTTCCCCAACAAAGAATAAAGGAATAACTCTCTTTTATTCCCTAAATAAAAATTTCACTCTATTCATCTGATTTATTGACTCATGGAATTCAAGGACATGCTGAATATCCAATAATGCCACTCGGCCTCAGAGACAAGGGAACCAAGGTCCTGACTGCAGTTATGATAACATTTCACCAAGATATGAAGTCCTAAACAACCACTTTATAAATCTTATTACTCACTAGTTTCCCATCATTGTTTAGGTTTTCTTGGCCAAAAAGTATGTGGGGGAGACTCACTGTGTTGTGTGCATATATATCGAAAAATATAAAAATGGAAATCCTCAGAGTACCCATGGGGGCACACGTTTCCAGGAACAGAAACAGAGCAGGGGAAACCCTCAGTGATGTTATTCCTCCTGATTTTCTCCAGCAAGTTGCAGTTTACTTTTTCTTCTTATGTAAGAGGCCTTGTTTGAACTGGAAAATAGGCAAAGAAAGATGTAAGTAATAAAAAGCAATATAACCAAGTCTGTGATGATAGTATTTGTTAACAAACCTGTAGGCTAGGAGTACACAGAAAACCAATCATTCAATTCTGATACATATGTTGTAGAATTTTAGAATTAGATGTAGAACAGTTACCTCTTTTTCCCTAATGAAGCTCAGGTGAATCATCAATGCTAACTAACTGACTGCTTTTATTCAACAGCATACATTGAGATCTTAACTATATGCCGGGAACTATGCCAGCTATTTAAGGAAGAACATTTATTTTTTTTAATAGGTTATACACTCAATGATTTGAAGTGAAAGCAAAACAAAAAGATACAAACTGTAAAGTTTCGTTCCCACAGAGGTTCCCATCTACCCTTTTTCTCATTCCACATATCCTAGAGGCAGTGTGGCCAAACACCCTTGTGCCTTCCAGCTTGTGGTTTTTGTCTTGGCACCCTGTTATTCTCAAAAGTATTCTGTTTTAATAATAAAAGTAAGAGGGAAAAATCAAAAGTTTGAAAACTGAAAAACATCAGAGAATATCAAATGGAACCAAAAGCTAGTTCTTTGAAAAAAAAATAAAACTGATAAACTTCTAGTCATACTGACCAAGGAAAAAAGAAAGAGAAAAAAATTACAAAGATTTAAAGGATACTAAGACTACAAACTCTATATCCATAAATTGACAACTTAGATAAAATCATTAAGAGTCACAATCTAAACTCACTCAAAGGAAAAAACAAAACAAAACAAAACCAACAATCGTATAAGAAACACAAAAATTAAGTTTGTAGTTAACTCCCTTCCCACAAAGAAAACTCCTGGCCCAGATATTTCACTGGGAAATTCTAAAAAACATTTAAAGAAGAAATAAAACCAATTTTGTATCTCTTTCAGAACATAGACAAAAAAAATACTTTTCATGCATTTTATGATGCTATCACAACCAAAGGTACTGTAATAAAAGAAAAAGAAAGATCAATATACCCCAACAAACATAGATGTAAAAATCCTCAACAAATTATTAATAAACAAAATCTACAAATACACAAAAAGACAATACAGAGTGACTAAGTGAGGATTTATCCTGGAAATGAGAGGTTGGTTCAACTTTTGAAAAGTCAGTGTAGTTCACCAGATTATCAAGCTAAAGAAAAAAGAAAGTATGATTATCTCAATAGCATCTGAAAAAATTCAACATTTCTTCACAATAAAAACTCTCAGCAAACTAAAATAGAAGGAAACATTTTTAATCTAATAAAGAATAAATATAAAAAACCTACAACTAATATCAAACTTAATGGGAAAAAGGCAAAAATATCCTCCTTTCACCACTCCTGTCCTATATCATAGTGAAAGTCCTAGCCTGTGCAAAAGGTAAGAAAAATAAAGTCATTCAGATTGTAAGGGGGGGGGAATATTTTATTTGCAGATGACAGGATTGTTTACATAGAAAAATAAACAAATGGGACCACATCAAACTAACAAGATTTTGCACAGCAAAGGAGAACAACGAAATAAAAAGCCCACAGAATGAGAGAACATATTCACTGATACATCTGATAAGGGGTTAATGTCCAAAATTTATAACAAACTTTCAAAACTCAACACCAAAAAAACAAACAACCTAATTAAAAAATGAGCAAAGGACTTGAATAGACACTTCCCCCAAGAGGATATACAGATGGCCAATAGACATATGAAAAGATGCTCAATGTAACTAATCATCAGAGATATGCAAATTAAAATCACAATGAGATATCATCTCACGTCTGTCAGAATAGCTATCATCTATAAATCAATACATAACAAGCGCTGGTGAGGATGTGGAGAAAGGGGAACGAACCCTTCTGCACTGTTGGTGGGAACGCAGATTGGTGCAGCCACTGTGGAAAGCAGTATGGAGATACCTCACAAACTAAAAATGGATCTACCTTTTGACCCAGTGACCCCACTTCTGGGAATATATCCAAAGGAACCCAAAATACTAATTAGAAAGAACATAAGCACCCCTATGTTCATTGCAGCATTATTTACAATCACTAAGATATGGAAGCAGCCCAAGTGTCCATCAGTGAATGAGTGGATAAAACAACTACTGGGCATTTACAAATGAACTACTACTCAGCCATTAAAAAGAAAAATTCTACCCTTTGCAACAGCATGGATGGATCTGGAGAACATTATGCTAAGTGAAATAAGCCAGTCAGAGAAAGACAAATACCATATGATTTCACTCATATGTGGAATCTAATGAACAAACTGAACAAAAAGCAAAATAGAGATGGACTCATGGATGGAGAGCAGGCTGACAACTAAGTGGGGAGCAGGGATTGAGCAAAAAGGAAAAAGGACACATGGACATGGACAACCCTATGGTGATTGTAGGGGAGAGAGAGTAGAAGAGGACTAAGTAGTAATGGGAAAAAATCAATAAAAATAAATAAATATAAAATTCCAAAGAATATACCCCTAAAAGTTCACAAAACTCATGAGTGAGTTTACCAAGAACTCAGGATAAGAAATCAAAAATATGAAAATCAATTATATTTCTATATAGTCACAATGAACACTTGGATTTGAATTTTTTAATACTATTTACAATGGCACCCCAAAAATGAAAACACAGATATATCTAACAAATGTTATATAGGATCTATATGCTGAAAATTATAAAATACTGATTAAATTAATCAAGACTAAATAAATGGACAGATATCTCATGTTTATGGATTGATAGACTCAATAATGTTAATACCACATTCTCCCCAATGTGATATATAGATTCTACATATACCTTATCAAAATCCTAGCAGAATTTTTTGTAGGTATCAACAAGCTGATTTTAAAATTTCTAGGAAAAGACAAAGGAACTAGAATAGCAAAAATAAATTTTAATAAGAACAACAAAATTGGAGGACTCGTTTCTGATTTCAAGAATGACTAAAAACTACACTAACCAGAGACAGTGTAGCATTGGTGGAGAGAGACACATAAGTCAACAACCAGAATCAAGAGCCCAGAAACAGACTCATGCAATCATGTTCACTTGACTGTTGACATAGGTCAAAGGCAATTCAGTGGAGAATGGGTGGAGAACCTTTCTAATAGTAGTGCTAGAATAATTGGATGTCCATAAGCCAAAACAAGAACAAACAAGCAAACAAAAAACTCCACACCATAGACCTCATATCTTATTTTCAAAAATTAACTGTAAATGGATCATAGAGCTAAAGGTAGGCATAAAATGAAACAACTTCTAGAAGAAAGCATAAGAAAAAATATGCAGGATGTTAGGCACAGAGCTTGTAGGTATGATCAATCCCAAAAGCACAATGCATAAGAGAAAAAAAACTGATCATCTGGACTTTATCAAAATTAAACCCTTTGCTCTGCAAAGGACACCATTCAGAGAATGAAGAGACAAGCCACAGACTGGGAGAAAATGTTGTCACATCCCATTTTGAAAAGGCTTGTATCTTGCCCTGGCTGGCTTAGCTCAGTGGATTGAGCACAGGCTGCAAACCAGGCATCACAGGTTCAATTCCCAGTTAGGGCACATGCCTGGGCTGCAGGCCATGACCCCGAGCAACTGCACATTGATGTCTGTCTGTCTGTCTGTCTCTCCCCCTTTCCCTTCCCTCTCTAAAAATAAATAAATAAAATCTTAAAAAAAAAAAGAAAAGGCTTTTATCTCAAAAAAATTCATTAGAGTGAAAATAAACCTCCCAACTTAAAAAATGGGCAAAAGTTATGAGCAGACTTTTATTTTAAAAGATATGTACATGTGGAGTAAGCATATGAAATACTTTCAACATCATTAGTCACTGAGGACACGTAAATTAAACCACAACAAGATATCACTATGCACTTACTTAAATGGCTAAAAAAAAAAAAATACTGACGATAGCAATTGTGGGCAAGAGTGAGAAGCAACTGGAAATCCCATGTGTTGCTGATGGATACACAAGATGGTAGAGCCACTCTGCAAAGCAATTCGGCGGTTCCTTACCAATTTAAACATACACCTACTATGTAACCTAGCAATCCCACTCCTAGGCGTTTATCCCAGAGAAATGAAAGATTTATTTTTACACAGAAACCTCTGTGAAAATGTTTACAGCAGCTTTACTGGTAATAATCAAAAATAGGAAACAACCCACATGTCCTTCAACAAGTGAATGAATAAGTGGACTGTGATATATCCATACAGTGGAATGCCAGTCAGCCACAAAAATGAATTATTGATCCAGGCCACAAAATGGATCACTCTTAACTTCATTTGATAAATGAAAGAAGTCAGACCTAAAAGAATATAACTCCCTTAATATGACATTTTGGACAAGCAAAATTATAGATATGGAAAACATATCAGTGACTGCGGGCTGAAAGGCGGGGTAGGGGGCTGACTACAAAGGGGAGGCCTGATGGAATTTTGAGGGTGAGGAAACTTCCATATACAGTTGCGGGGGGAGAGAGAAGACTAATAATTTGTAGGTAAATTAAATAACGTCAAGGTGTGAGCCAGGGTGTGAGCAAAACACAAGATAGAGTGCAGACTGTGACACAGGAATCTAACTGGATTACAAATAAATCACATAGCCACACTGAAGCAGATGAAGAAATGAGTAACCTAAGTAACTTTGGAAAACAGTGTTTTGCCTAGATACTGTAAAGCTGATCACGAAAGGAGCTGTGCCTAAGTATTAAATGATAAAACTACTTTATATGTGTACTAGGATTCAAAAACATGCAGATATACCGAAGATAATGAGAGCCAGGTCTCCTACAGTCATAGAAATAAGTTAAGGCCAGCAAAGGGAAAAGCTTAGAATAAATTGTGGTTCTGGATTAGAGTAGGAATATCCATATGAACTCATGCTTTGTTTCTTTATATATATACACATTTATGTACAAGATATGTCCAGAAGGTATCCAGTCATGTAATATGAAACACAGAGAGATTTACTGAAGAAGATATAAGATACAAGAATGCTGTACATAGGACAATGACACACCACAGTCTCCTTTAAAGTAGGCACCTTGGGACCTCACACACCTTGGGTTCTCCCTGTTGCCATCAGCTGCCCCATCATCTTTTCCTGAATCTCAAAGACAGTCTGAAATCTCTTCCCTTTCAAAGATGATTTAGTTTGGGAAAAAGTCAAAAGTTGCAGGGCACCATATCTGGGTTGTGGGGGAACTGAGTCACCTGGGAGATTTGAAGTTTCACTGAAAAACTCTGCATAAATGTGATGTATGAGTCAGCACATTGTTGTTACAAAGCTGCCAATCACCAGTTGCCCATAGCTGTGGCCTTCAGAATCATCCAAATAGCTTTCACAGAGGAATGTTTAAGCTTAACGCAAAATCTGATGCGGATTCATTGCTCTACTTGCTCAGTAGTTTTTGAATTCAACTGCCACACAGTACACATGCTCATTCAACAGCATCTACTGCACCCACTGCCTAGTACAGTGAAGTCGTCATTGTTCACCCATGTGCATTCCAGTACAGTTCTTGACTGCCAGGTTACATCAATGTCATGCAAACAGTTCTTGTTATATTAACAATGGCTGGACTTTTTCTGGACAGACCTCACATATGTAAAAAAAACATACAGAAATATAGATATGAATGTATATGCCTGGACTGGTATTTATATATATTCCCTATCTTTATTTCTGAGAGGAACTAGCAGCAGTGTTACCCTGGCATTCAGATTTTAAATGCCCTTCTTTAATTTAAAAAAAAAAAAAACAGGGTTCCTCAGACAAGTGGTTGAATCCAGCACTGGGCAGGGAAAATATAAGACAAGCCTAGAAGTCTTGCAGTGACAAAAAGTAAGGAAGTGCTTAAAAAAAAAAAAGACGGGACACACAGCTCCTTAATGTTCTCTGAATGGCCGAAAATGGAACAATTTGAGTAATAAATGAACGATAGTATTAGATTATAACCCAAAGACCAAAATAAATATACATAAACCCATACCAATATAAATAAATAAATAATTAAATACATAAATAAATTGGAAATGTATGGCACTGTCTCTGCCTTCTGCCACCCCTTACTCACCAAATGTGTGTTTATAACAAAGTTCAAAATAAATAGATAGATAGATAGGAGAAAACTTCTCTTTATAAAAAAATTCCAATTAATAAGTGAGGAAAACAGAAAGTCACCATTATCACACCATGATAACTGTTGCTGGCAAGATAAATCAGCTAACAGTAGTGGGTGAAAGTTAAGGAGAAACAGGATATTTGCATAAACACCCACATACCACTGCCTATACTGCCTCATTTGCCTTCATAAATGTATGGTGTCCCACTGCATGGAGTTAACCCATGTATTTCTCATCTCATAGTTACCAGCTGAAACTTCTGTGGACCTACTGCTGTCAGAATGGAATGGAGAATGGGTAGGAGGTGGAATCAAGTTGTAAAGTATGGGCTTTGAAGAGAGATAGACCCAAGTCCAAATAACAGTCCTCTCACTTTCAAGCCGTATGGCTCTAGGCAAGTTACTTAACTTCCCCAAATCTCAGTTGTCTCAACAGTAAAATGGGAACACAGCTACTACATCTTAAGGTGACAGCTAGGATCAAGTGAAACAACAGATCATATAGATTCAACAGATGATGTACACTGCTATTATGATGATTCAATCAGAAATTTTCAGAAATATCAGCTGAACTGTGTGAGACAATTTAAAGAGAACACATTTCTTCCTGATTACACATTATCCTATTAAGATCAAAAGAGTAATCTTAGGAAATGTAAAATAGAGCTGCAGCAACATCACCATAACTTTGACTTTATTTTTATTTGGTCAGTAGAAAAAGTGAATATACTTTACCACAAAAAGTAATTGGTGAACTGAAGTTTCAGAGACCTTATAAGAAGCGTTAGTACTGGAGACTGACTCAACTAAAGGATAATCTTCGCTGTCCTGGCCTGATTGATTAAAAAGTCAGAGGCTCCTCTGAATTCTAATCTCTATATGCAGAGATAATACCAAAAGCTCTGGACTATCCACATAAGGTGAGAAACCATTCTCATTTCTCATTATCCCAACAAAATATGAGAACTAAATTTTTTGTTCACATTTCTTTATCCACAACATACTTTTTCAACTCCAAGGGGAAGTGGTTGTAGGTAACTTTGCTGTCATTTGTGTATTTGCAATGTCAAATCATTGCCAGCTCTGGAAGAAAGTAGATGCCTTTTCCTCACCTCCCAATAAAATATACAAATATCAGTAAAGGCGTGAGACATAGCCTCTGTCGGTAGAAGTGTTCAAAATTTGTTCATTAACTCACTCACATAACAAGGACTTACCAAGCTTCCACTGTGGGCCAGACGTTGTTTGGAGTCAATAATAAAAAGATCAAAGAAAAACAACAAAATTTCTGTCCTCAAATAGCCTACAGCCTAATTAAGGGGAGATAAGACATACTGACAATTATAAGGCAGTGCAATACGTACCTTGGGGGGCAATAGAATGGCTTCATAAAAGCGGTTAAGTTTCTGTGGAACTCACCTGACTGACAAGAGGAAGGGCATACCTGGCAGAGGGCACAGAGCCCGTAAGCACAAAGACATGCCAGGAGGCTTGAATTCAAGGTTCCCTTGGGGGAACAGGTACAGATGGGCTCGTGAATTAGGCTGAAGCCATTAGCAATTTGAATTTTATCCTGTTCAGTGGAAAATTACTAGTTCAAAGGGGGAACATTTAAATGTTTTCTAAGCAAGGGACTAAGAATCAGATTTACTATTTTTAAAAATCATTGTAGTAGCTATGTGAAGATGTATTGGGAATGGCGATTGGAAAACCAGTTAAAAAGCCATATGGTGCCCTGGCCCATGTGGCTCTGTTGGTTGGGCATCATTACACAAACCAAAAGGTCGTGGATTTGATTCAAGGCACTTGCCTAGGCTGCAGGTTTGATCCCTGGTCTGGGCACATACAGAAGGTAGCCAATCGATGTTTTTCTCTCTCAGTGATGTTTCTCTCCCTCTCTTTCTCCCCGCTTCCCCACTATCTAAAAAAATAAATATTTAAAAAAATAAAAGCCTATATGATATTATAGTGAGAAAGGATGTGGTCCTCATGGAATCCATAAGGTTTCCATGACTGAAAAGATCTTTATTTTTGAGTGGGATAAACAAGTATAAAAATATTTATCAATTTAAAATCAAGGGAGAAATCAGGAAAAATCAGGCACTTAAAAGAATAAAACAGACTAGTAATATAATGAATTCTCAAGTATCCAGATTGGGTCTTTCTAGCAGATGAATTAGTTTATTGAAGACTTAAGATTCTTTTCTCTAACTCTGTAATTGCCTGATTTAAGTTATGTGTTTTGCTGGATGGCAGAAAAAAATAAATGAAAGACTAAATTTAATTGACTTGTCTACCTTACTTCTGCTTAATATGAGGTTTCAAGGAGAAGGTGAAAACTCTCATTACCTTAAAGTGTTTGGATTATCTGTGGAATGCATGTACCTATTCCTCACCTCTACAGATAAATCAGGTCATTGCAAGAGAAAATGCACATACTGAGAGAATAATTGCCTCTTTGCATTGGCACTCTAAAGCACTCTCCCACGTTTCGTATTAAAAGCTTTATTTGGTCCCTTTCTCTGAATAATGTATGCGGTGCTCATTTCTCTTTCACCGGATGGGGCTCACGTTCTGATGAAATGTCTTACAGCTGTGGTTTGATGGACATTCTTTCCTGGCGGTGGTAACTGTCCAGATACTTAAACGCAAAGCTGTGTTGTGATTTCACTGTAGAGGGCTTCTTGTTAAGTGTGAATCTTACAACAGAACTAAGAAACGACTGCAGCTTTATTTTCAATACTATTTCTTAGCTACTTACAGGCAGATTTAGAAATACCTATTCACTCACAAGGCAAGAAATGAATTTTACGGAAGAGACAAGGCAGGGGAGCAGAAGCCTTACCTTTTCCTCTCGGTCTGGTCATCACGGGCAAGAATGAAGAAGGGCTTAGTTTTTTAACTAGAAGAATGAACTCTGTATATTTACCAATTTTTATACTCATTAAATTTTTTTTCCGTTCAGAAGTGGTATTTGATACTTTAGTCTTCCTAAAATTAAAAACATTTTCTAATCCTGGACTCTCGCCTGCCGCAGAATATATGTTTGCCAAATGCCCCAAACGCCGCAGGATCACAGGGAGGGGACCAGTAACTTCAAAAGAGGACAGACCCGGACCTCCGGGAGGTTGACTGAGAGGAAACTACATATCCCGGCGTGCCCCGCTCACGCACAATGGAGACGTGTCGTCATTCAGGACCGGGCGGCGCGTTCCGGGAGCGCCGCGGGATTCCGGTCTGGATCCCGCCCCGGGCGGAGGGCCCTCCTGGGCCGGGAAAACTGCAATTCCCGGCATGCTCTGCAACGGGTGCGCCTGTCTGCGAGAGCTACGGCGCCTGGGAGCGGGTTGGTTTAAAGTGGTCTTTTAGTTCTATGGAAACCGGCCCTCCTGCTGCCGGTCAGAGCCACAGGCGGACAGATGGACAGTGGGGTGAGGCTGCTGGGCTCCGGGCGGGTGAGCCGGGAATGAAGGTGCGGGACCCCTGGGGGAGTCGGCGGCTTACCAAAGGCCACCCTCACCTGTTCCTGCCGTCCTCCCCTACCTGGCGGAGTTTAGTCTCGCTCTCTCGACCCTGATTTAAGCCATTTTTGCACTGGACGGCGGTGAAACCGTTTAGGAGCCAAGTTTTTGTGTTGGTCTGGTTCTAACCGAAGGAGGGAAGAGAGTAGCACCAAGGAAGTCCTTCAGATAAGGACCACCATCGCCTCGCCTTTTCTGTATTTATTTGTTAGATTGGAGGTCATAGGTTCCTGGGAAAGCCTTTTCGATGTTAATGAGTTTCGGTATCGGCCGTCTGTTGTCCTCCCTGGCCTGCTTATTAGAATGCGGGTGTTAGGAATTTACGTTCGTTTATTGCTATTTTCCCATTACCCGGCACTTGGGCTAGAACAGGATAGACATTTCTTAAATTTTTGTTGAATTACGCCTATTTGTAGCCACCCACAGAATCCCATGCATTGCGCTAGGGTCTGAAGATGGAAAAGGATTAAGAATGTGACCCTATTTTGGAGAAGCTCACATTAGTGTGTCTTGAACACCCACACACTCCTCATGTCCCTAATTTATCAGCCTCGGAGCACTCAGGCCTAGGTCCCTGAAGCCTGTTCTCTGGTATCGAGCCTCATGGCTTTATAAGCCACGTATATATTGACAACTTCAAAATGTATATCTACAGATCACTACTTCCTGGAAATTCAGATCTACAAGTTTAATCTTATTGAGCATCTTTCCTGTTTTAAATTTAATATGTACAAAACAACTCTTGATCTTCCCTCTAAAACTAATTCCTCCTAATAGGCTTCCATTGTCTCAATTAATGGCAACACCGTCTTTTAAATGCTTCCTTTCTCTCATATCGCCTAGCTAATCCATCAACAAAACCTATCTTTACACTATGTCTGAACTCTGACCACTTCTCACTATTTCATTGCTATCACCCAGGTCCTAGCCAGTGGCATCTCCTGCCTTTATTATTATAGCAGTTGCTCAACTGGTCTTCCTACTTTTGCTGTTGACCTACCATCCCTGGGGGTAGCCAGAGTGGTCCCATTAAAAGGTAAGCTGGATCACAGGACTTCGCAGCTCTAAATCCTCCAGTGGCTCTGAGAGTCACTGAGCGTTAAACCCAAACTTTTATAACAGCCTTTAAGGCCCTATTTACCCTTTGACCCCACCTCTCACTGTTCTCTCCACTTGTTCCTCTCCAGCCAGCCTGACAACCTTACTTGTTTTGGACCGATTGGCATTCTGACTTCAGGTCTTAGCATTTGCTGTTTGCTCTTTCTATCCACATGGCTCACTCCAGCACCTTCTTCACAGGTCTTTACTCAAATATCATCTCAGTGAGGCTTTCTCTGACCACACTGTTAAAATGGAAGCCCGCACCACAGTCTCCATCCCATCCTCTTTCTTACTTTTTCTCCACTGCACTTATCACCAAGGAACAAACTATGCATTTTACTTAATGTCTGTATTTCTTAGCTGGAAAAGAAGCTCCATGGTGGCAAGGAGTTTTGTCTAGTTCATTGCTGTACTCCCCAGTGTCTGTAAGAGTATCTGGCTTATGTAGGCATTCAGGAAATGTTAGTTAGATGTGTGAGTAAATCAGGACAAGCTAGTGACCAAGTTGTTTTCCATTGGTTGTGATACACAGCATTGGGTCTCTGGCGTATTATTTTGAAGCCAATAGCATGTAGTCGTAGCTTTTGTCAGGTATAGGAATGGAGCCTCTGTCCACAGAAGCAAGTATTCCCTTTCTAAAGTCACCTGGCTTTTCCTGGTATTAAGTGACATTGGGCTTATTCATGCTATGCTCTCAGTGAGGTAATCTACATAGGAGGTCCTTGGAAATACTCTCCCTAAACATAAAAACAGCACTGTATTAACTGGATAATGATATATTTTTTAAAGTAGTTGTGAATGAACTTTTCTAAAAATAGAATTTTATATTTTAGAATTTTGATTATTGTTACTGTCAAGCATCAGAATGTAGGTTCAAGACTGCACCATGTATTTCACTCAAAAGCTTCACCCCCTGCCCACCATCAGTCTGCCCCAGGTACCTTGAGATACCTTCCTCAGGGTAAATTTTCTATAACCCTTCTCTCCTTTACAAGCTGGGGGCCAAGTTTGTTCTTCCTTCTTGTTTGAGAGTATTTTTTCTCTCTGGAAGCCTGAGAAGCTCCAGTGTGGATCAGGTTCAGGGGGATGTGAACGATGATGACAATCTAATTCTTACCCAGATATATATTTTTTCTCTTTTAAGCAAACAAAGCAATTTGAGTTGTTTTTCAGGCCAAATGTGTACATACCCTTTAAGTAAATGTAGGCATTTTATGCATACCGTAAGTACCTTAGGGAAATAACAGCAAAATTATAACATTTCAACAATTACATGAAAATATTAAGTGGCAGTCTGCATCTCATTAAATATATGTGGGAAGCTTATATTCCATTTCCTTTCTAAAAACTTATATTTTTAGGGGCAAAAATAGACTTTTGCTGTATTTATATTAGAATTCTGTGCTTGGCTTCCGGTAAGGCAGTCCTTTGTATTGCAACTGGCTACCTAGGCCTAACAAGTCCCCTCCCGCTGGGACTCTGCTTGTCCTTTCCTTTATTTACCTCCTCCTTGTTTCTCCACCAACTACTGCCTGGGACTACTGTAAATTTGGCATGCTTTTGTTGCAAACAACAGCAACAAAAAAGGATTAAAACAAAAAATAAAAGTTTATTTTTCTCATATAAGCAGAGTTTGGAGGAAAATTTCAGATTAATTTGAGCTTCTCTGGCTGTTTCCTGTGTTTCTCAGACACTGGCGATCCATGGCTCCGTTTACATTAAGAGGGAGGCAACACATGACAGACTGAAAAAGAGCTCCCAGAGCTCTGAGCATCCTGAGGGAAAGGAAGGGCAGATGCCATAGTGCCTGTCCTTTTTATCAGAAAAACAAAAGTTTGCCCAGAAGCTCCTTGCAAGCTTCTGCCTAAGGTCTCGTGGGCCAGAATGTGTCACATGGCTGTGCTAGCTGCAAGGGAGGCTGCCGTCATGTAATTTTCATCATCATTTAGAGAGAAGACAAAGGAGCTGACTCTGTCTGCTGCAAACACCATTAAATTCTCTTTCCATACTTTTTCTCCCCACCCCAGGCCTGGTTTATTTGCACGTTAGTAGTAGCCAGACAGCAGGTGACAGAAAACAGAATGGAGGGTAAAGCCACATAGTGTTTCTCCATTGTTACTACTACATTCTCTCCCCACCACACACGGTGGGTGGCTCCCTAACCCTGGCCCTAGTTTCAGTGTAGCAGAGCTAGCCCTGGGAACTGTCTCAGAGGCTCTTCCTTCTGTTACCCGAGGAACACGATCTTGCCCCAGGTGGTAACAAAAGCAGGAGCCTCCAAATCTGGCTTTTTGTAGAAATGTAGATGAGTCATAATTCAAATCTTTGTATATCCAGAGACGCTGTCTACATACAGCCTTTGTCTTTCCCTTCAGGAACAGGTAGAAACATGAAAGGGAATTAATAGGAGAGCTTCTTCATCCCATGTCCTTAAGCTGATTGTTAACAGAAAATCTCTTAAAGAATTCAGGAAGATTTATGTGTGTCAGAAAGGTATTCTTTTTTGTAGAGGAGCACAAAAGAGAGAAATTCTGGTCAGAAGCCCTAAAATACGAGTTAAAAGAAATCGGTACCCTTTGGTCTACTTTATCCTATTTTCCCTCCCCCCAGCCACTGTCATCACAATTCTATTCTCAGTTTCTGTTAAATCAGATGTGTCTGTTTAGATTGCACATATAAGGGTTACCATATAAAATATTTTTCTCCCTCTGGCTTATTTCACTTAGCATAATAACCTCCAGATTCATCCATGTTGTTGCAAATAGCAGGATTTCTTTCTTGTGGCCAAGAAATATT
Organism: Phyllostomus hastatus; assembly: GCF_019186645.2. Classification (NCBI taxonomy): domain Eukaryota; kingdom Metazoa; phylum Chordata; class Mammalia; order Chiroptera; family Phyllostomidae; genus Phyllostomus; species Phyllostomus hastatus. The sequence continues at coordinate 25,358 of NW_025333672.1, forward strand.
CCATTGTATGTATGTACGTCTTCTTTATCCATTCATTCATCCTTTGAAGGACATTTAGTTTGTTCCCATGTCTCAACTCGTGTAAATAATGCCACAGTGGTCGTGGGTATGCAGATGTCTGTTCAAGACACTGATTTCAGTTCCTTTGGACATATACCCAGAAGTGGAATGGCTGGATCATGGGGTAGTTCAATTTTTAACTTTCTGGGGAACCTCCATACCGTTTTCCATGGTGATTGCGCCAGTTTACTTGTCCACCGACAGTGTGAGGGGCTCCCTTTTGTCCACGTCCTTACCAACATTTGCGATCTCTTTTTGATGATAGTTATCCTAATGGGTATGAGATGACATCTCATTGTGTGTGTGTTTTTAATAATTGTGGGTCTGATTTCATTTCCTTGATTTGTAATGTCGAGCACCTTTTCATATGCTTTTGCTCAGTTGTATGTCTCTGGAAAAGTGTGTTCATATTTGTTGCTCATTTTTAAGTCAGATTTTTTGTTTTTGTGTGTGTCCATTCTTTGTATATTTTAGATATTAACTTCTTATCAGATACACGGTTTGTGAATATTTTCTCCCATTTTGTAGGTTGCCTTTTCAAATGAGTTCTGAGGATCTAAGGTACAGCATGATGACTATAGTTAATAACATGGTATTGTATACTCAAATGTTGCTGAGAGTAGATATTAAGTGTTCTTACTACACACACTCGAGTTAACCATGTTAAGTTTGTGAGGTGATGGATGTGTTGATTATTTTGATGTTGGTAGCCATTCTATAATGTATACATATCAAATCATCATGTTGCACACTTTTAATATATATGATTCTGTTTGTCAATTATTCCTCAGTGAAGGATTAAAAAAGTAAAAAGAGAGAAAAATGTGGGCCATTCTCTGAGACCTGTGGCGGGAAGATAGAAGGTGCTTGGAGGCCTATGTCAGAGTAGAGCAATGCCCTCAATGGTTGTAGCAGGATTATGTTGGCAAGAAGCTCAGCCTTTTTACGAGTACAGCTCCCCATCATGCTTCTTGCCCTCTTAAATCCTGCCATCCATTTTCAGACTTCTTTAATTCCTGCTGTGGGTCCTGGGAACCCCCTTCAGTGACTTGGGCCAGAGGTCATCCCCACTTCCACTGCCTGGGAGGTGAGGGGAAGGGAGACGTGTGGTTGCTCAGCAAGTAGGGGAGAACGGTGTGCTACCGATGTCTCAAGTGGGACCTTCGTGCAAACATCCCCGTAGGAACACTGGTGCTAGTGACGGCTAAGGTTTACAGCCTGGTGAGTGTAGAAGTGTCTGTGCGGGATGGAGCTGCAGGAAGGTGTCCTTAAGTCTCCCCCAACAACCTCGTCATTGAAGGTTGGGTGCAGGATCCATTCACGTGGCGGGACTGCTTATACACTGCTCCTGTTTCTGTCACCAACACCTGAAAGAGTGGTCTCACTACTCCCATTTACTTTCATATGGTTTGGGGGAAAGTCAGAAAATTTGACTTTCCTCCCAAACCATAGGTGTCAACAGGTTTAGCAGTCTTTGCTGTGAAGATAAGTTTACAAATTATTTTTTTAAAACCACTGCTTCAGTGCAGTTGATAAATCTATTTCATGTCAGCTGCTCAGATGTCCGAGTATTGAATTTTTTTCCAGAAAGTCTGTATTGGGAGTATGTTAAAATGAAAATGTCTGGTAATGAAAGAGGTAATAACTCACTTAACCAAATCATAAGTCCTAATGTATGTCTAAAAGTAGCAGATAAGATAGACTAGACTGTAATGCAATAACAAACTACTGAACCATCTCAGTGACTTATAACAATATAAGTTTATTGCTCAGTCACAGTGGATGTCATGGATGAGTCATGGTTCTATCTCATGTCATCTTTACTCCGGGATCTTGGCAGATGCACCAGCCCTATGTGGGATGTTGCTCATCTCATGCAGAGTGAGGAAAAGAGGTGGTGAGTGACAAGGTGGCTCTTAAAGCTCCTACGCACATGTAATAGGCAAAAGCAGAACACATGACCACCCCTGAGCTCAACAGGACAGGGATATAAAGTGCTACCACAGGAAGGGGCAGTGGCTATTTTGAAAAATAATAGGATCTACTACACTAATATTTTGACTTTAATCTCAGGTGCATTTGGAAACTTCAGAATCCAGACCAGTCCTCTCTCCAACCCACATCAATGCTACAGCTTCTGAAACATTCACAGCACTTAAGCAAAGGATGAGGATAGTTGAGGAACAGACCAGTTCTTTGAGGGATGACCTAATAATGTTGGACTTTGGTGAAAAAAGGTAACAAGTGAAAAATAAACTGGATCTCTGTAGGTTGAAGAAATTTGCTTCACAGATTATTAAAAAGAAGTCACACTGTGGATGGTTTGGCAGGTGAACTAGGTATTTACAAAAGAATTGAAAAATAACAGTTTCCATTTGAACATTACCATATTTTTCAGACTATAAGATGCACTTTTTTACCACATTTTTTGCTTCAAAACTTTTTTTCCTATTTTCCTCCTCTAAAACCTAGATGGATCTTATGGTGCAGACCCCCCAGATGCACCTAGGTTTTAGAGGAAAATAGGGGGGGAAATCTTGAAGCAAAAAATGTGGGGAAAAAAGGTGCATCTTATAGTCTGAAAAATACAGTAATTAGAAAATATTTGCAAGATAAAGGGTTGTCATCCTGAGACAGAGCTACTACCACTATCCCCTTAAACAGGTATTTGAAGTGTGTTAATCAGGTACACATTCTTTGATATTCTATTTACCTTCATCTCCTGATTAAGAACAAATTAATTTTTTGTGTAATTAGAAAAAATTTTGGTTATTTTTAAAATAAAAAATAGACTTATTAAGGTGAACACCTAAACTTGATTCATGCCATTAAATGTGGTCTTCATTTTCTTTTCCCAGATTTCTTGTAAATTAAGAGATTTTAAGTCTTAAAAATTCATAATTTAGAAGGAAGAACTCAAAAAAGAATTGCTTTTTTCCTTGTGTTGCTGTTATTAAAAATTGGATTATCAGTTTTTATCAATGGCCTAAGAAATCTGGGTGCATAAGCAGCCAATAATCAAGTTTACTGGTGTGATTTTCTTTAAAATTAGATACAGGCATACCTCATTTAATTGCACTTCATTGTACTTCGATATTTATTGAATAAATATTGCATTTTTTACAAATTGAAGGCAAACCCTTCGCCAGCAAAAAGATTACAGCTCATTTTATTGCACTACTCACTTTATCGTTGTGGTCTGGAACCAAACCTGCAATATATCTGAAGTATGTCTCTGTATTTCCTGAGTGTCTCTCACAAAGACCTAAAATTAGTATAGTTGGTATTATAGCACCTATAGAATAAAGAAGTCTTCAGCAGTTAAAGAGTAAATTTGTACAAATGTTGAGTATATTGGAACAAAATAGGAATGCTTATTATGACCTTGTTTAAATATATTTTTTAAACTATGAATATATTGTCTCCATGCTAACTTTAATTCTTAGTTCAGCATTATAAAATTCAAATTTAATGTGTTTTATGTATCACTTGTTTTTACATAATGTTTGTGAAAAAATTCAAATTAAAATAAACAAGCATTAAAAAGTCAGTGACCTTTGCCCATCCAACATTGGTCCCATCCTTTTTACCTAATAGTGCTGCTATATTTAATTTTGGAGGGACTAACAGTTGCTTGTTAACTAAGATGTGTAGTTTTACTCTTAGAAATGTTACGTTGACTCAACAGTTGAGGTTCCCATAGTACCCATTGCATTGCGTAATATTGTTATATTGGGATCTTTGCCCAGAGACCATTTTGAAACTCCAGAATGTTTATCAGCACCTGTGAAACAGAACATCATCAGTCCTGTCCAGGATGAAGTAATTTGTTCAGAAAAAAAAGATCTTTTATGGAAGAACTGTGAGTTTCTGATAAATCGCATGTGCCATCTGGAGAGCCTCATCCAGTCCTTGAAGTTAAATATCTTTAGTCTGCAAACTGAAAAGGATTTGAATCCACAGAAAACAGGTATAGAGAGAAGAGAATCAGCAGAAATTTGGTCCTATATGGGTGCTTGATGAGTTTATGATTCTTTTCTTTCTTGACCTTTCAACTGCTCTGTGACCCTCCTGTGCTGTCTGGAAGCTTTTCTGAAGGACCGACTGAATACAATACAGGAGGAGCATTCCAAGGACCTGAAGCTGTTGCATCGTGAAGTGATGAATTTGCGCCAGCAACTCAGAGACATAAAAGAGGAAGAAGGCAAGGCACAGGATGAAGTGCAAAGGTTGACCACCACTCTGGAGATCGCCTCAGAGACAAAGGTTTGAGTCCAGAGTTGTGAAATGCAAACTCACTGTTACATGTTAGCTGGAGGAGGAGGAGTCAGTGGACCCATAAAACTATTAAAAATAGGTGATGTCGATGAGAGCATTCTTAACATCTGATATTTATCCATGTGGATCGCATAAATGATGTGTGCCATCACTAATTGAGTATTTATAGAGTCCTTCCCCTGTACACGTGGCTGAGGGTCCAGAGACAGGAGGTAGTCTGAGCTGTTTAAGAGATTATATGGCACCTGGGAGAACCTGGCATAGCTCGAAAAACAAAATGGAGAAAAATAAAGGCATAGAAGATGCTAACAGACAAGTATGGGACAGTAAGTGAATAGTAAAAAGTGTTTTGTGTTTGGGTGGGTTTGAGAGGGTGTGTACATCCTATCTACAATAGATTAGAGTAGGCTGTAAGAAAGATAGGAACTGGACCTTTAGAAGACAGAGTAGTGAGGTAAGGAAATGTGAGGTTCCACACACAGACCACAAAGAAGAGACTAGGAAAATAAGCTAACAATTTTGTTTTCCTGCCATGAGCCAGGCAGTAATATAGACATTCAGCATGCTATTTTGTTTAATCTTTGTAATACCTCCTGTTGAAGGAGACCATTGTCCCATGTTGATAATGCATGCCGGGGTCCAGAGAAAATTCCCTTCTCCATGGCCATACTTCTCTGTCTTCTTCCTGTAACTCGAGTTTGAACCTAGATCTTTCCACTGGGAGCAGTTAGGGGGCAATGCATTTGTTCATTGGAAATAAGTTGGAAATTAGCTGAGGATCACATTACAGAGGATCTCAAAATCGAGAATGAGTAGTTGGGGGTGATTCTATGGGAGGTGATTACAGTTTTTGATAAGGCAGTGGCATAATGAAACAGGAAAACTAATGCAGCAGGAGTGTATAGGAAAGTCAATACAAGAAGAAATTGGAGGCAGGGAAAAGAATGAGGAATCCATTGTGTTATTTGAGGCTTGAGCCTTATTAGGTCTGACTTAGGGTTGTGGCATTTAAAAAAAAGAGGGATGTTCTGTGAAGATCGATATGCTACATTATGGTACTGGATAGGGGCTGAAGGTAGGAAAGAAGACAAACACGACTTCTGAGGTTTTTACATATGTGCTGCCTTTAATAATATAAAAGAATAATAGTGAAAGTTGTGTTTTTCATCCTTAACTCCTAAGCACAAATCATCTTTGAGCCTAGAGGAAATACAGTACTTAAAAAAAATAGAAATGTATATCCTGTAAGAAAAATCTCTATCAATTATCAGGCTCTTCTCTGATTATTGAATTTTATATAGGAAGTGAATGTGACTAATTCCTTTTTATTGTCTAAAAGGAAAAATGATAGAAGTCATCAAAGTTCAACAGAACCCAGAGGGGTTCTGTTGCCCACTGCCAGAAAAAAACCCATGACTCCCGATGCCAGCGTCTTATGAAAAGGATATTTATTCAAAAGTTATACAGGTTCAGAATAATGGTGGAATTTGTTTTTAAGTCCCAAAGTCTCTGAAAACTGAACACCTGTATACACACACAGTCCTGCCTCCCCTTGCCAGACCAGGCCAGTCCGGCGTACTATGTCTCAAAAGGAAATAGAAGTCCACAGCTCAGCTGAGCAGATTCCCACCGGCTTCTCCCAGTGTCCATGCTCATCTAGGCACCTGCTGTTAATCCAGAACCGCACAGCTCCTCCTCATGGTGGGCCAGTGAGGGTCTGCATCCTTTCAAACCACATGGCCATGACAGAACTTGAGTTTAAATCCCAGTGCACATCTTCCTCTGTGACCCCATTTCTGACTCCTCCCACATAGGGTTACACTGCCAATACTCTGGTTTCTTCTGCCTTTCTCAGCTGCCATTGTTACTGTGGGCAGGCCTGGCCCTGTGACCAGGAGGAAGTGCCTCCTAGCTGCGTTGCAGGTTTGAATCCTACCTATCTCCCAGGCTCCAAGCCAGCTATTAGCATTACTAAAACACTGGCCAAGCCCTTTAGATATGCAAGGTAACTCTCAATGGCCCTGCTCCGCTTCCACTCCCACTGTACACCCCCCCCCCCCCGCCCCCGCCGCCATATTAGTTCTCGACCTCATTCCACACCTGTTACAAAAGTAATGAAGCATCTTCTTTTGAAGTGTCTCATTATAGCCCTGGACAGGTGGCTCAGTTGATTGGATCATCGTCCTGTACACCAAAAGGTTGTGGGTTTGATTCCCAGTCAGAGTACTTACCTAGGTTACAGATTCAATCCCCAGTTATGGCAGGAATGGAAGGTAAACGATGGATATTTCTCTAAAAATCATTAAATATATCCTCAGGTGAGGATTTAAAAATAAATAAGTAAATATCTTATTGAAATACATAATGGCCTCAGACTCACAATAACTATAACTATATTCAGAATAGTATTTATAGGTTGCCAGAAAAAAGTCTAGAAAGACAGTTACTCCCTATCATTTCAGATTATTTAGAACCTTTTCTTGAACTTTTAGAAGAATGCAGCCCTTATTGAAGAAGAACTGAAGACCACAAAACTTAAAATGAACCTTAAAATTCAGGAGGTAAGATAAAAAGATGCTGGAGGATGCAGAGGGCATTGGAACTGTTACAGAATAGACCAGTGGCTGGGGGTGGGGCGGGGGGCAGCAAAAAACTGTTAACAGAACCCTTTGGGAAGCCCAGATACTGGTACTGAAACAAGCCCCCTCTCTTGGGGTCTTTCTTTATTATGGTTCGTCTTGCCCACTGCCAGGTGTTAGGAATTGTGGCTCTCAAAGCCAGAGTTTGGTGAAAAGGAAAGGAACTACTTATTCAAAAGTTACACAGGGTTAGGGTAATGGCAGAATGTCGCCCTTAAAATCCCCAAGTCCCTTTAAAACAACCACACACACAGTCCTGCCTTTCCCCTTTTGCCCAGTCTGACCAGTCAGGGGTACTGCATCTTAGGAAAAGAAATAGAAGTCCGTAGCTCAGCGAACCTCCTGATTCCTCCCAGTAATCCTGCCCAACTGGGCAGGTCTCCTGCAGTCCCCAGCACTATCAGCTGTGTCGTTATGATCTCCAGTTCTTAACTCAGAACCACGGCACCTCCTCATGGCCCACTAGTGAGAATTCTTTCACCCCTTTCCTTCTCGCAAGGTCTCACAGGGTCTCTCTTCCCTCCTAGCCACCCACCTTTAGTTTAAATCCCAGCATCCTGGGACCTCCTCCATAACCCCTTTTCCGACTCCTCCCACAATCGGCTTCGCTAGCTACCACTCCCGTATTTTCTGCCTTTCTTGGCTGCCATAGTTAGTCGGGGCAGGTATGGCCCCGTGGCACAGAGCGAACCATCTGCAAGCTCTTGTGCAGGCTCAAAAAGGGGAGCTGCCTCCCAGTGACATCATGTGTTAAAGTCATGTACACCTTTCTGACTCCACTCAGGCTGGAAGGCTAGTCTGCTGTTCTTGATATGCAGAGTAACTCAGTGCCCCGCCCCCCCACCAAGACTCCCATCCCCCAGCCAGATGTGGGGGGAGGCTGGCTGCGCCCCATTACAGAATTCCAAAGAGGATGTAAAGAGAATGAACAGAAACCTTTGAAGAAGAAAATACATGACTGTAGTAGGAAGATTTTTTAAATATGCCACATGGAATTTAAGTAAAAGTGCCTGCCCTTAATTGGCATAAGACTTCGTTTTGCCTCAATATGGCCGTAAAACCAGACATTTAAAACTAATATATGCTGCCTGAGCCTGGAGGGAAATAGTTACCACAAAATTCTTGTGGCTGTCTATATACTAGAGTTAAGTGAGCACCTTCATACAAAGACCTTTTAAACTAAAGTTGTGTTTAAGATAAAAAGCTTTTAATAAGCCTGCTTATCCCATTTTACTGTGAAACCTTCATTTCAGCCAAAGTTTTGGTAGAAAACATTGGAAATTGTGAAGTAAGCGGCTGCCAAAAGTTGTGAGACTAAAAATTTGCAGCTGAAAATAGAGTCAGAAGAATTACTAGCTCAGTATACTCACAGTGGCCTAAAAACCTCAATATTCCCTGACAGAATAATAATTGATGTTAGTCCAAATCAAAAAGGTCCAATTATATTTAAAATATTCTATTATACAACACAGAGAAGTAGATATACTCTTTAGGAAAATTCTCATGCCAAATTATTTTTCAAATTACGAATTTTAGTGATTAAGGTGCTAATTGTGGCTACCTGGAAAACTTTTTTACATACTGTGCCTGTAATTACTGATAAAAGCATGCTTGTTCATAGTTGTATTAACCTTAGCACATTTGAAACTTTTGTAAATATTTCAATAGACTTCTTTTAAGAGATATTTTAAATTTATAGAAAAATTGAACAGAAAACAGCTCCAGTAAGTCCTTTCTCCCCATCCCTATGTTATTAACATTGCATTATGTGGCACATTTGTTACATCTGATGAACCAGTATTGATACATCATAATTAACAAAAGTCTGTAGTTTACATTAAGATTCAGTCTTTGCTCACTGCAGATTCATACAGAATAGTTTCACTGCCTCAAACATGCTCCATATATTCATTCCTCGGCCGGTCTCTCGAGCCCCCGGCAACCACTGGTCTTTTCACTGTCTCTGCAGTTTTGTGATAGTTGGAATCACACAGCGTGTAACCCTTTTTGACTGGCTTCTTTCGCTTAGAATGTGCATTTAAAGTTCCTCCATGTCTTTTCATGGTCTGAGAATTCATTTTATTGCTAAACAATATTCTCTTGCATGGATATACTATAGTTTGTTTATCCTCACTTATTGAATTATCCTGAACATCTTGGTTGCCTCTGAGTTTGGCAATTATGAGGACACGTTTTCAACTCATTTGGATAGATACCTAGGAGCACAGTCGCTGTTTAGCTTTGTAAGAAGCTGCCAACCTGCTTTACAAAACGGCTGTATACTTTGCATTCAGACCTGCAGTAAATGAGTTCCTGTTGCTCCACGTCCTCATGGCGCTTTGTGTTGTCAGTGTTTGAATTGTTGCCATTCTGATAGGTGTGTGGTGGTATCTTATTTTAACTTTTAACTCCCTAGTGACATGACATTGAACATCTTTTTATAAGCTTATTTGTCATTTGTGCATCTGATTTGGTGAGGTGTCTGTTAGGTCTTTCACTTTGTAACTGGATTGTTTTCTTACGTTGAGTTTTAAGAGTTCTTTGTATACTTTGGATTATAGTTCTTTATTAAATAGATGTTTTGTGGGTTTCTTTAACAGTCTTCAGCTGATCTTTGCATTCTTTTAACAGTGTCTTTTGCAGAACAGAAGCTTTCGATTTTAATGAAGTCCAGCTTAGCTATTTTGTCTTTCCAGGATTGTACTTTTGGTGTTGTATTGGGTTGACCAAAAAAGTCCGCTTAGTTTTTTCTATAAAATAAAGGACACATTTTTCATTGTCAGCAGCAACTTTATTGATTTGGATATTTTGAGTATATCGGCTATCTCCTGCATGGTATAACGTTGATTGTTCTTAATGTCTCAATTTGATCACTGTCAACTTCAGCTGGTCTACCAACTGTGGAGCATCATCCAGCAAGAAATCTCCAGCAACAAACTTTGCAAATCACATTTGACACATTCCATCAGTCACAGCACCTTCTCCATACACTGCACAAATTTTTTTTTGTATTTCAGTTGTGTTTTTGCCTTTCTTAAAATAATAAGCATATTTACTGAAAATGTTGCATATTTTCTTCCATCTTCAATACTAAAATAGCTTTATAAAAATTCATAAAAACTTCATTTGAAAGGTTTTTTTTTAAAATTTTTAGAGGGAAGGGAGGGAGAAGGAGAGAGAGAAACATCCATGTGTGGTTGCTGGGGGTCATGGCCTGCAACCCAGGCATGTACCCTGACTGGGAATTGAACCTGCGACACCTTGGTTCGCAGCCCACACTCAATCCACTGAGCTATGCCAGCCAGGGGAAAGTTTTTTCTAAATGCACACTGAAATGACAGTTGCCACAATATAGTCTAACAAATTATTTCAAATGAAGTTAAAGATAACTAAGTGCTACTAGAGCCATCTTACAGAAAACAAACTCTTTGACCATCCCAGTATCTAAAAAGTCACCGAAGGTCACCGAAATTTTTCTCCTGTTTTATTTTTTAGATGTTTTTATAGCTTTGCATTTTATGTTTAGGTTTTTGATACATTTTGAATTAATTTTTGTGAAAGATGTGAAATCTATATGTTATATTAGTTTTGGTTATATTAGAGTCTTTGTGTTTGTTCCCACACATTTGTTTAAAAGACTGATGATGCCCTGACCGGTGTGGCTCAGGTGGTCAGGCATCGTCCCAGAAACCAAAAGGTCGTGGGTTTGATTCCTGGTCAGGGCGCACACGTGGGTTGTGGGTTTGGTCCCCAGTGAGGGTGCATGCAGGAGGCAACCGATCAATGTTTCTCTCCCTCTCTTTCTCCCTCTCTTCCCCCTCTCTAGAATCAGGAAAAGAAAAAATTTTGTTTTAAATAAAAGATTCTTGGTGATTGCCATTTTTATTTTTTATTGGGAAAGTCTTAATTCTGAGTGCTATGACAAAATCCTGACTGTTCATTGAACTCTGTCAAGGACTGTCCTAGTCAAAAGCCAACTTGAGAGTGTTAGAACAGGAAGAATGTATTAGTTTCCTAGGGCTGCCATAACAAAGTACCACAGACTGGATGGCTTAAACAACAAACTTATTTCTCATATTTCTGGAGGTTTGAAGTCCAAGATCAAGGTGTCAGTAGCTGTGGTTTCTCCTGGGGCCTTGACTTGCAAATGGCTGCCTTCTACCTGTGTCTTCATATGGTCTTTTCTTTGTGAATGCACATCCCTGGTGTCTCTGTGTCCCAATTTCCTTCTCTTATAAGTACGGCAGTCAGATAGGATTAGGGTCCAGCCTCATTGTAACGTAATCACCTCATTATTTGTTAAAAAGTTCTTATTTATTTTTAGGTAAAGGGGAAGGGAGAGAGAAAGAGAGAGAGAAACATCAATGTGTGATTGCCCCTAACTAGGTATGGCCTGCAACCCAGGCATGTGCCCTGACCTGGAATCGAACCAGCATCTCTTTGGTTTGCAGGCCAGTGCTCAATCCACTGAGCCACACCAGCCAGGGCACTTAATTATCTCTTTAAAGGCCCTATCTTACAGTCACATTTTGGAATACTGGTGGTTAGGGCTTTAAAATATTAATTTTGGGGAATGCAATTTAGCCAATAGAGGGTTACACAAAGACAGATAAAATGTGGTTCTGATGAACATAAAACAGATTGACTGATTGTCTTTAATAATGACTTAGAAATAGATACCTTAATAGAATAATTATCAAATAATGATTTTCTTTGTAAAGCACTTAAATTATATCTTAAGTAAATTATACTACATAATTTGATCCAGAACATAAAAAACTATATTGAGCTACTCTATACTGTAAATTATAGTTTTAGTATCAGATTATTATAAAATAGAGCCAAAACTATGGCTATTCTTAAACTAAGATTGCAATATTTAAGTGATCATTGGGTGAGGGTAGAATTTCTAAACTTAGAAAGAAGGAAGAGAATTAAAAAACATCAATAGATTTCTCCAAATAAGGATTAATAAACATTTCTATGTGTAAAAAAGGACATGAAACAAAAACTAATATAACAAAACTAGACAAAGAGTTAAATATCTTCCATTTTAAAGAACTTTAAATTGACTTAAAAAAAACCCAAACCAAAAAAAAAAATGATGGGCAAACAATAAAATTTCAGAAAATATGTAAAGAGCTAATGCCATATTAGAAACTAATAATCTCACTAGATACCAAAGAAATGAAAAAGTGTTAAATGTGATTTTTTTATCTATTAGCTTATCAGATTTAAGAAAATGATAATACATAGTGCCAATGGGTTTTATTCAAATACTACTAATAGGCTAAAATTGGAAGGCAAATTATATCAAAAGTTTAAAAATTATTTATACCTTTAACCTAGTGATTTTTCTTGTAGGAATTTATCCTAAGGAAATAGTCATAACTGCAATAAAATATTTATTCAAAAGCATGTTCTTCAGGACAGTATTTAAAATAGAAACTGGAAAAACATAAATGTTCAATATTAGGAGTTATGATTAATACAGATGTTTCCAAAAAGGGCTATCTTATAACAGTGCTGTGCCAATACATTTATCATGTCTTTCAACTTTTTAAAAACTTTTAAAACATTATAAAATATATCATTCACATAGAAAACACATAGAAAGTTAAAATGTCCTGTGTCATCTTCATTGAGCCTTAAAAATAGAATTTCTTTTAACTTAACATGACTTCATAAAAGGAATAACATTCTGCAATTTCCATTTTCAGCTAGAATAGGATCTCCTTACCTCATGATAGAAGAGGCTCCTCCTTTTATCTCTGATTGATTTTATTGTCATTTATTGAGAGAAATAAGGTGTAGTGTACCCCAATTCTTGAGTGTAAGTTTTGTCTACTAGTTAAGTTACTTCAGTATTTATGTAGACCTTTAAATTTCAAAACAGAATTGAAACAGCTTTCAGAGTATGTTTATAATATTATGAGATAAAAATACATAGATGAGGAAATAAAAATATAGGAAAATAAGATTTAAAAAATAAAGCCAGGAAGAAATACAGAAAATACATATACTAAGGTATATTAGTGCTTTTCAAACTTCTTTTTGACAACAATTCATTGTAAGGCGTATTTCACACTGCAACACTGTACACATGTACATATACACAGACATAATGAAGCAGCACTCACCTCTTCTTGTTACTTGCTGTGTGTGCTGATGTTTGTTTGCTTGTTTGCTCTTTGTTCTTCCTTTTTCAAGTGCTGCTACGAATGAGTCTTGACCTGCAGTTTGGGAAACAGACGTGCACTGTGGGACAAGGGAAACAAATTTGACTCTGTATTTCTTTGAGGGTTATCCATTAGGGAAAAACAAAAGCATCTTTCTGAGTAGTGGTAAACTAATGAAGAGTGTTTGTGGGTGAGATGGCATGGCCGGTAAACTTTCCGTGGTAACTTCGATTTTTGTTAAACTGCTGTGTTGCTCTGTAGCTAAGGACGCAGCTGTCTCAGGAAAAGTACCTGAGGGATTCTCTTGAAAAATCTGGATCAGCTATGCTACTCAAAATACAAGAAATGGGGTCAACAGTAGAGGAGGAACGGAAACAGGTAGGGATGTTTTTCTCCTCTAATTTACATTAGGGAAGGGAAACAAAGAGAAAAGCTGTTAAATTTATGTATAAACCTATAGTTTTGATAATTTCCTCTAAATTTTTTAAGTTATTTATTTTTCTTTTACTAATCTTCTGTTAACATTCTTACTACAATTTTAAATATTTTAGTGCAAAATAAGAAAGAATATGATGTCATTCAGTCTGACAATTTCTGAATGAGAGAGCAAGAGCCAGAGAGGTTGGTTAACTTGCCTTGGGCTTTTGAGAGGTGAATGCATAGCTCCTGGGACAGCATCCTTCCCCCTGTATCATACAGTCTCTATTACAGGGGTTGATCTTAGAAGGCATCACCCTGGTCTCATGTCGTATGTATGTGATGTGGATAGAAACTAAAGATTAAACTAAGCTAATGTGTAGAGAAAAGAACACTAATAAGTAAAACAATCAGGGATGTGTTACATGGCTGTTTTCAATTCTCATTATTAATTTTAATATTTTTTCTTTATCATAGTTGCTATTTGAAGAATCTACTGTAATTTAGAATACCTTCCATTCTAAGTACCAAAGCAATTAGTAATTCCAAATTTAATACCTATAATTGGATTACATACCACTTTTTGTCATGTCTAATGCACTCCCGTGAACAATGCACACCCATGTTTTTTTCGCTCATTATACACGGGATTATTATACCCATTATTACACCCATGGGAATATAATCATGATACATGGGTATAATGACACTATATATATATATATATAATACCCATATATTATATATTATATACCCATTATATATAATGTATATTATATATAATATCATATACCCTTATATAAATAATATAACCCTTATTTTTCCCTCAAAAATTGGGGCAAAAACAGTGTGCATTATACATGGCAAAACAGTCAGTCTTTATTTTAACTTAATTATTATGTAATGTATTATTTTAACAATTATTTTAATGGTTGCCCTTCATGATAGAATTATAAAAAGGATTTTAAGGAATTTGTGTAATAATAATAATTATTATTATTATTATTTCTACTTTATTTTTTATTGTTCATTCTATTACAGTTGTCCCAATTTTTTTCACCTTTTGCCACCCTCCACCCAGCCCAAGCCTCGGTCCCAGTCATTCCCTCTGTTGTCTGTGTGTGATTCTTTACAACTTGTACTGCCATCATAGTAGCCACTAGTCACATAGTGCTATTTAAATTAGTTAAAGTGTAATAAAATTAAAAATTCAGTTTCTCACTCACTCTGGCCACATTTCAAGACTCAGCAGTCACTTGTGACTGGAGACTGCCGCCTTGAGAGCGAAGGGAAGGTTCTGTCGGAAGGCACTGCCCTAAGGTGCTGCCCCTTGTTGAGACCTTTCACTGCACTGCGTCAGTAAACGCCCTTCTTCCTCCGGAGATGTTAACATTGGAAAGTCTGCCTCACACGTGTGCTGTAATGTCGTTTATTAGAAATCTTTACCTTACAGAAAAGGAATCTTTCTTATACAATTTCAGGTGCAAATTTTGCAGCAAAACTGCACTGCCCTGCGCAGTTCTATACAGAACACCCAAGAACTACTGGTACAGGAGCAACAAAAAAAAGGAGAGTTGGAGACTGCTATCTCAAAGCTCCAGTCTGATCTAAGTATGAAAATATATGCTAGAAATTACGCTTTTATTAGTCGTTTGAGATTTTGCGCAAACGCTCTTAAGATCCCAGATTCTTGAAGTGACCAGTGTTATCAATATTTCCCATGGGTCTGAATGTAAAAAATTGCTGATTTTCTTTCTCTCTGTGGCCCTGAGAGGAGAGAATGTTGGTGACCCTTTTAATTATGAACTATATCTAGATTTTTTCAGGTTTATTTAAGTGTTTGTGGACTTAGGAGCATTTGGTTTCTAGAAATCTAGAAATCCTTGCTAACCTACTGATTCTAACCATTTATCATGTCAGACTCACCCCCCTTCAAGTTACCAGTTGATTCTGGTTAACTTGTAATTATAGAAATGGATGTAAAGTACCTTAGAGCTTAGATCAATCTTCTCATTTTACAGATGAGTAAACAGAGTCCTTAGAGGTGATGGAGGTAGGAAATGGAGAGTCTAGACTTGATTCCGGGTGGCTCAGAGTCATGCATCTTTCAACCCCTCAGCCCGCATAGTCTGAGTGTTTTAATGTGTAGTTGTAGGGCAGTTCTCAGGCAGTCTCAGCTGCAGAGATCACAGAGAGTTACGGGAGTGCAGTGCTTCACGTATGAATGCACTTCGTGGTTCACACAGAGCTTTCACCATAATGATCTCACGAAACATGTGAAATTATTCGTACTTCCCAAAGTTACAGATGGAATAAATGGTGAAATAAGACCTGAATGTAGATCTTTTAATTCCAAGCCCAGTGTTCATGCCTGTGTGTCTTCTGTGCTCTCGGGCTGTAATAGGGGCAGGGAATAGCAAAAGGGAAAGGAAAAGTATAAAAAACATACAGCAAAGAGCAATCCATTCAGTGTTCTGACTTACTGCTTTTAGCAGAAAGTACTCTTTTTCCTTATAGTTGTTGAGTAATGAATTATTCAGTGAAATTCTCACTGATGATACTCCAGGATAACTTTCTGTCTTCCTATGATTGCATGGCTACAAAATATGTTACATTTTATGGTGCTGCCACATCATCTCTTACAACAACCTGAGAAAGAAAAAATATATCCTCTTCTTGAGAAGAATAAAAAAATCTCTCTCCAAGGACCCACAGTAAAGAGGATAGCTGAGACTAAAGCACAGGTCCTTCTATCATACTAGTTCTCCTGATAAAGTGATTTTTTTAACTGTTACTTTCTCACTGGATTATTGCTTTATTTTTTAATTATGTAAAGAATATATGAGAGACCATTAAAAAATGAAGATTAAAACAACTAATCCAAATAGGAAAAGGAACCCTGTTTGAATACCAACTATATGCTTGATATTGCATAATAGAATCTTTACATGCCTGTGATTTTATTACTTTAAGATGAAAATAGTAATGTTAACTAGATTAATAAAAGAAATGCCTTTAGATACTTGCTTAAGTTAATTCAAAAATGTATTTATAGTGTTTATTAGCAATAAATATGCATATCTCATACACTAATTACAGTGATTAATTTGTTCTATCAAGTAAGATAAATAGTTTCTATTCATTCTTACTTTGATTAGTGGAATTTTCATAGATTTCATAGTTTATCTTTTTGATCCTTCACATACTTTAAATTAGAATTTACTCTACTTGAAATAAGTGTTGGACTTAGACATTCAAAAAGTATAAGTTTGCTGAGTATATCCTATGTAAGAGGTGAGTTTTTATGCACTTTTTAATTTTCTGTCTTTAGAATATTTAAGTGGAACAATACTAATAGGTTCTTACGCATTTTCTGAAGCCAAACGTTACTCAGAAAATTTTACACCTTTTGGTTACTAATGTACAACACCAAATTGTTCTGTTTCTCTCTTTGGTCTTATTTTCACTATACATGCTTTGTAGTTTCAAGTGTTTTCTTCTCCACACGAAATCATCCTCCTGAGCTCCGGATGTAATGTTACTGCCCACTAAACATCTGTATGTGGATGCCTTGCAGATACCTCAGAACACAGGATGAAAACTTCAAGTACTATAGTCCTTACTCATTCCATCCTCAAAACCTGCTTCTTGCCCTGTATTCCTGGTTAGTTGCAGCATCCACCATCCACCTTGCTGCCCAGGTCTGAGCACTGCGTGTTGTCCTTGATTCATCTATTGCCATGGTCCCACCGGGCATCCACCAAGTGGATGGCAGTTGTTCCTGCTTGTCACTTCCCAAGTCTTTTTGTCCTCTGCCACCCCATTGTCACTGCCACAGAGCCGGCTGTCATTGTTTCATACTTCATTACTGCCACAGCGACCAAACTGATCTCTCTGTCTTTACTGAGCCTCTGTTAGAGGGATCTCTCTAAAAAAAGACTTGATTGTGTGCCCCTCTGGTTTATAATCTCTCAGAGATCCATTATCATCTACGCATGGATAAAATGTGACCTTATTTACTGTAGCACATGACTCTGGACTAATTTCTTGATAATTCCTTAATGTAGTTTCTATAAAAATGTGATAGGAATACTTGCCTTCCCTTTATATCCTCAAAATACTGACCAAAAAAAAAAGAAAATCAGAGCTTCTCAGGGAAAATATACCATGTGATTTCAATGTAGTTGTAAATTGTTATTATCATAGTTATGTGGACTTTTTGTTTTTAGTTTCTAGAGATGACCTCATTTCCAAGTTGGTGGAAGAAAATAAGGTGAGTTTTGAGGTGGGAGAGTACAGAGGTGGTCTTTCCTCTCTTCATTAAGTAATACTTCCTCACTCAGTTTGTAGTCCTTCTGATTCTCCTAAAATCTTTATTTAAAAAGTTTGTGTGAGTTGTATGTTCAGAACTGTTTTCAACCAGGTATTAGGCAATAAATTATTTGATGCAGTTATTAGTGTTTGAAAACACTATGCAAACTAGTTGCCTATAAATTAATGCCTATTGCAAATGCCTATTGCAAACTAGTTGTTATAAACTTTTTAAAAAAATGTTAGAAATAGTAACTACTTTTTGGTGGTAATGGTCGCACAACAATGTGAACGTACTTAATGCCACTGAACTTAACACTTAAATGTAAACTTAAATATTCTTAAGTGAACCATATACTTAAATATGGTTAAAATGGTAACTTTTATACTTACCACAATTAAAAAATGGGAAAAATGAAATATTACTACTTTTATATCTTAATACAGTTCTAGATCAATCTCAGTGTGTAGGTCCTGTTTGCAATAATTTTTCTGGATTCTTTTCTCATCCTGTTATGTGGTAGTATTTGATTTCAGTTCCTTTGGATTTATTGAGGCTATTTTTGTGGCCTAATAAGTGATCTGTTCTAGAAAATGTTCTATGTGCACTTGAAAAAAATGTGTATTCTTCAGTTTTTAGATGAAATGTTCTATAGGTGTTAAGTGGACCTCATTAATGTGATATTTAAGGCCATTATTTCTTATTAATTTTTTACCTGGATGATCTATCCATTGATGTGAATAGAGTACCAAAATCCCCTACTACTTTTGTATTACTGTGGATTTCTCTCCTTACATCCACTAATAATTGCTTTATATATTTAGGTGTTACTATGTTGGGTGCATATAAATATTTATAATTATTATAACCTCTTCTTGGATTGACCCTTTTATAATTATGTAATGTCCTTCTTTGATGTGTTTTACCTTGTTTGTTTTAAAGTCTATTTTGTCTGATGTAATTATTGCTATTCTAGCTTTCTTTTCATTTCTGTTTGCATGGAATATCTTTTTCCATCTGTTTACTTTCAGTCTGTATGGCTTTCCACTTGAAGTGAGTCTCTTGTAAGCAGCGTATAGGTGGGCCATGTTTTTTAATCCATTAAGCCACCCTATGTCTTTTTCTGGGAGCATTTAATACAATTACACTTAGGGTAATTATTGATAAGCATGTATTTATTGTCATTTTGCTCATTGTTTTTAGGTTGTTTTAATAGTTCTCCTCTGTTCCTTTCTTCTCTTGATCTCTTCCATGTAATTTGCTGCTTTTGTTTAGTGCTTTATTTAGTTTCCTTCCTCTTTGTTCTTTGCATGTCTTTTGTAGAGTTTTGGTTTGTGGTCACCATGAGGTTTCTGTATATCGTTTGTTTTCTATAGCAGTCTATTTTAATCTTTTAGGTAAAGTTCAAATATAGTTTCTAAGGACTACATTTTTACCCTCTCCTTCATGATTTATGTTATTGATGACATATTTTAGGTCTTTTTGTGTTGTGTATCTCCTAACTACTTATTGCAGTTTTGAGTTGAGTTTGATAGTTTTTTCTTTTAACCTTCATAGTAGCTTTTTAAATGTCTGATTTGCTGTATTTATTGAATATTTAGCTTTACCTGTGAGGTTTTTTCCTTTTTCATATATTCTTATTTCCAGTTATGGCCTTTCCTTTTCTATTTATAGAAGACCTCTTAATATTTCTTGTAAAGCTGGTTTAATAGTGATGAGGTCCTATAGTTTTTCTTGTCTGGGGCAGAACAGGTATTTTAATAGAGATGTATGTAATAGCTCTTACATGTTAAAAAAGGAGAATTTTTTTCCCTATAGAATGTGCAGGTGTCTTTCAACAAGGAACATGAAAAAAATGCATACTTGAGGTCTGAAATAATATCCCTTCATGAAGCATCAGAAAAAGCACAGGTAAGTCTTCTCATTTCTCTGGATTTTTAGGTGTTATTTAATTTTGTTCAATTAAGGAATGAAGAACCAAAATTAATCCTGAAGATACACATTCATACCATTACCATCATCTAAGTTTTAGTTTTTGTAAAATCTACTTCATCTATGAAATATTATCAAATTGACTACATTTCTCATTTCCCTCTCTAAATTCCTATGTGTATGAGATACACTGCCAGATCACTAGTTCACACTGTTTGCTTTCTCATTTTCTCCTTGAATGGTATATGCCTTTCTTTTCTCTTATTCACTTATAAGCAGTTTAACATCAAGGACTGTGTCTTAGACTTTCTTTGTGTCTTCTATAGCAAATAGCATAGTAAGAACTTAAATGCTTCTGGGATTTTGGCGATGTGTGTCATCATTTTCTATGGGATAGTAGTTCCCAGATTTAACTGATGTTTTATGTATATGCATATGTATGGAGAAGAGTAATCAAACATGCAGACAAACAAGTTACTTCTTGTAGGGCCCTATGAGATAATCACTTAAAAGAACTTTTTGTTAGGACAATTTGATTACTTTAATGTTGGGATCATAGTGTTGCTCTGCTTTCTTTATGACAAATATAAAAATAAATTTGTTTATAAATATATATAGTAATAACAATAACTATCACTATTGCTATACTAATAACAACATTTACTTAACCCATTTTACATTCCAGGCACAAGTCTAAGCACCTTACGTTACTAACATTGTATTCCTTGCACTAGCACTATTATTGAAAGTATTATTCTCATTTTGAAGATAAGATCTTTAATATTCAGAAAGATTTAATAATAGCTACTAAATGACACAGTTGAAATTTGAGCTCAGGCAATAGGCTCCAAAGAAAATTAGCCCTTCCTTCCTTCCTTTCCCTAATCCTCACCTGAGGATATGTTTATCAATTTTAGAGATAAGGGAAGGAAAGGGGAGAGAGAGAAACAATGATGTGAGAGAAAAACATCAATTGTCTACCTGTAGTATGAGCCTTGACCAGGAATTGAACCTGCAACCTTTTGTGGTATATGGAACAATGTTCCAACCAACTGAGCCACTCAGCCAGGGAGACATTAGCTCTTTCTTTACAAGAAGCAGGAGTTCTCCTCTGTCTCGCCCTCCATTATTCCTTGGTGAATAGTTTGTACATCTGATTACAACTTCAAAGTGCCCCTGCGTGTATTTCTAACTATTATACATACCACTTAAGATACTCTCCAGATAGTCATTCATTTATCTTTCCTTTCTTGCTACCATTTTTGAGGGTTTTTTTCTAATGATTTTTCAGTTATTTGCCCCCATCCCTGAAAAACTTGTTCATTAAAACATAACTATTTGCCAAATATACTTTGATTAAAGATAAATATTTGATTATTAAGATAAATATTTTTCTATAGGAGTACAAATCTCAAAATAGCAAAAGGACAAGAGAAGTATAAACTAACTACATGTATGGTTCATCTGTTGCACAGAAGATTTTTCTTTTATTTTGGAAGATTAATCTTGTAAAATGATACAGTTATCTGTAGTTTGCTTTTTATGAATATATACTTGGTGATGAAGGAGCTTAAATATTAAGTGTTGTTAGCTAAGTAATTCTGAATGCTCATCCAATTTTTGGAATGGATTTTTGCAATATTGGCCAGACTTCTACATGTAAATTCCACTCTTTAGATGTCTTGCTCTATTTGACCTGCGTTCAAAATTGTAAAGAACAGAAGATCAGTAAACTGTCAAATGGTTTGGTTCCTCCACCAAACCAACAGATTTCTCTTTTAATTTAGAATTATTTTGGTTGTTGACTCCAAATATTTGAAAATATTTTATAATCTGCCCTGGCTGGCATACCTCAGTGGATTGAGTGTGGGCTGCGAACCAGGCATCGCAGGTTTGATTCCCAGTCAGGGCACATTCCTGGGTTGCAGGCCATGGCCCCTGGCAACCGCACATTGATGTTTCTCTCTCTCTCTTTCTCCCTCCCTTCCCTCTCTAAAAATAAATAAATAAAATCTTAAAAAAGAGAATTTAATTAAAAAAAGAAAAAGAAAATATTTTATAATTGAATGTAATATCAATGGGGAATAGATTAAGTAACTTCAGTTTACATATTAAATGAAATACCATGCAGTCATCAAAAATAATGGCATACAAGTAAAAGTAATTACTTGTTGGATACAAGTAATCTATGACTTGCTGTGTACGTAATCTCAGGGTTTGAATGACCAACTGACTAGAAAGGGTGCAGAGCTGAACAGCGTGTTTCAGACTATTAAAGTGGAAAATGCCAAAATTGTTGCTGACCATTAAGCCATTCTGCAGGTGTTCATTTAACACCAATTTCTGATAGAGTCAGCAGGTAACCTCCTTGCTAAGAGATCAGGAAATGTGCGTAGCCAACTGGATAAATAAAATATTTTAACAATTAATCCCAAGAAATTTATTGACTTTTTTTTTATTACTGGTTTTCAGGTTTCACCAGAGGGGACAGTTGGCCTTAGACTTTCTTAACGATTTCTTCTCAAATGTCATTACCTCATGAAAAATAATCACCTGCCCCATTATTTATAGAATCATGGAGAACACTTACGACTGACCCTAAAGTACTTACCTTTCCCCAAACAACTGTGCTTTCCCGTTTTGCTTATGCCATCCCCTCTGCTGAGAATGGACTTTACATCATCTTCAACCCTTTGAATTCTCTTTATTCTTTAAGACTCACTTTCATTAGGAAGCTTGATCATTTCAAGCAGAAGGGATCTGCTTTCTCTTTCAACTTATGCTCCTAGGACACTAAATAGACTATAATCATAACAACAGCTCTAATCTTTTTGGAGTATACGAACCATACACCAAGCATTGTGTGAAGGGTTTCACATATATGGCCTCCTTTAATTCTGGCAGTCATGGTATACTGCTGGATGCAGCCCGTGCCAGCATCACAAGTCAGGAATATTTATTGTCCCCATTTTAACAGATGAGGAAAATGAGATTTAAAAGGCTAACTTGCCAGAAGTCACCTAGCTAGTAAGGGTTAGAGCTGGATTTAAACCTGGGTCTGACTCCAGTGCCAGTGTGTTCAATTATACGTTGTGCTGCCTCTCTTCTCTGCATTCCATAGTAGTAATTTATGTGCATAACTCATCATCTGTATAACATTGTGAATTTCCCAGAAGAAAGGACGTTGTCTTATATGCCTTTGTTATTTCCCAGAGCACCAGGCATGTTCTGCACATAATAAGTACTTAATATTTTTTATTAACTCAACAAACACTTAGTGTCTGCTTGCGTATGGTGCTTGTCTAGCTAGGATTATAGTGGTGAACAAAACAAAATCCCTGCTTTCATGGAATTTACAATTTAGTAAACTGAAAAATGTCACATGTGCACGTAACACTGTCCAAACATTTTAAAACGGGAATGTTACCCAAGTGGGATTCCATTTCACCAAATGTGAAGGTGTGAAGGTTTGCTTTGCAATCAAATAAGTGTTTTGAAATGTGTTTACAAAAGTAGTTGTTTATATGTACTGTATTTGCAAAAGCCTTATAAATTACACGTAGAGAGGGTTTGTATAAAAATGTTGTGATAATTCTGAATTGGTGAGACAGAGAAGATAAATTGTGCCAAAACAATGATAATAACATCATCTGAGTGCAATTTCAGACAGTCTCGAAAGAATTTACACCAAATTATTAAATATGATTTTCCCTGGAGAGTGGGATTATTTAGGGGGGTGATGACAGCGATGGAGGGTTCTTTTCACTTTTTATATAAATTGATATTATTTTACTTTAAAAAATCAAGTATATATTATATTGAAATTTCAAAGTACCAAAGTTATTCTTAATATGAATTTTATAAATGAAAATATCCCCATTTTAGGAGTTTTATGAAGTTTACAGGAAGCTGGCTAAATAATGAATCTTGATTTTTGGCTAGTAGAGCTATAAAATGATAGAATTGTGGTAAACTCAGGGTGGAGACAAAGAAGGATGTTAAAATAAAGTTGTTTAAAAGGAGGTTTTTATATATACTTATAAAATTGACCTTCTTAAGGTATTTCAGTATCTGTGATCAGCTATGAATGAAACCCTATCAAATGGCTTTCTGACCTCTCAGCACTTAATATTACCTCTAACACTCAGGTAGAGCAGAAGAAGATTGCACACACATTTCAAGAACAAAACTTACTGCTGGACGCAGCCCATGCCAGTATCACAAGTCAGCTGCAGAATGTTCAGAATGAGAAAACTCAACTCCAGACACATCTGTAAGTGAACTGTGGGAAACTTCTGCATCTTTTGTTCTTGTGTTTGTCTTTCATATCTTAAATGAAAACATTTAATTCTGCATTTGCTGGGCCAGCCACAAAAAGACTGCCCTCAAGGAACTAGTTTTGTTAGAACATTGTGGTAACTGCTCTTGGGCAAGAGGTATGTTCTGTAAGAACATTTCATCTTTTTGTTAGAGAACTCTCATTTAGCTTTCACATCTCCTTGATCTCCTCCTATAGGGACCACTTAATCCTTGAGCATAACCAGTGTATCCAGAAAGCACAGGATGCTGAAAGGAGGACAGCGGTCCAGAAAGAGCTGCTAGAATCCACTATTGCAAGGTTGCGAGGTGAATTGGAAGCTTCATCGCAAGAGAAGACATCTCTGCTAGAAGAGAAGGAAAGACTTCAGAGAGAAGTAGGTAGAAGCAGATTTATGTTAGCTGCTGGTTGTGGTCATCTTGTTTTAAAATTGTATTTGAAGTGCAAAAGACAAGAAAGGCAACCCAGATGCACTTTGTCAGAGTTGTTCATTAAAGAAATCTTTAGGTGGCCAATTTATGTCTTTTAGCATGTAACGTAGTCTGTGCCAAATAGTATATACCCTTATACAGCATTAGTGACTATTAACTAATAATTCATACACATCCTCGTTTTAGTTGGGGGTCAGATTTTATTGATTTCTCCTAAAGGAGTGAAATAATGTAGATTAAGGGGGAACAGCCCTGTCTTCCTCATTAGGAAGAAACTAGCAGAGTCTGACATGCAGACGTGTCTTTCTAATTTCAGGGCCGTTTGTGAAGTCTGCTCTGCTTCAGAGACTCCCTGAGTGGCCCCTTTTCTGAGAGGATGTGCTATCTCTGCAGTGTAGGTATTAATTGGCATGCAGGGTATGTCTGCTATAGGAGATAGCCTGTCAGCCACCTTAACACTGACCCATTTCTTTTTTTCCTCCCCCTCTCTTGGGCAGGTTAATAAAGCAGAGAAAGAAACAGCACAAGAAAAATGCAATTTTGAAAAGGAATTAGCTAAAAACAAGGTATTCCTTGTTTTATTTCACTATATTTTATTTCACTATATTTTATTTTCTTCTGTATCAGCTGATCTTAATGACAAGGTGGGTTATTTCGGTGAACACCAGTGCATGGGGGAACAGAGAAGCCAGGAGGCTGGACGCAGCTCAGAGCACAGCCGGCACTGCAGCATAAGCCTCCTTAGGGGCACCATTCGTTTACTGAGCATCTGGTGTTTACCAGTGAGTCATCACTGCCTCTGGCCCTTCTGTTCACTGAGTAGTTCGCCAGGAATCCCCTGGGAGTGAGCTAATGGGCATGTGGGAGGCAAAGGGATGTTTCTGACAATGCTGTTTAAAAAAAAAACAAAAAAAAAACGAATACAGGCTTCTTCACTACCTATTAGCACCTGCCACTTTATCTGTGAGGTGCCCTTTTCTGGGTTCTAAAAAGATAAGACTAGCCAGAGAAACAAATACAGCTCTTTTTTTAAAAAATTTAATCTTTATTATATTTTTTCAGTTGCCATTTAGCCCCCTTATATGCCCCTCTTCCCAGAAATCACCACACTGTTGTCCATTCTTGTCAAAGTAAAACAAAAAACAATGTTTAAAACATCGCTGCTTACATTTCAGAATTTGGAGAGAATTAAGATTTATGTGTCACTGTTATCTAGAGAACGTATCTAGAGCATCAAGGAACAGCAGCCTGCTCAGGCAGTCAGCTCCGTAAGATGGGCAACAGGTGTCAATACAGACATCAAGCCTGACAGTTCCTGGGCTCTGGCTCGAACCTTGGCTCTGGCATTTGTGTCACTATATGTAAGTTAAATTTTAATTTAAGAAGTGGGCACAGGAAAAAAGCTAAATTCTTAGCCCATGCTCAAATACCATTCACCAGGGGGCTGGTGCCTCCTGTGGTTTAGTTGCTAATACTGAGAGAACTGAAATAGCTGACCGTAAAACTCATTGAAACTTCTTGTAGTAAGGACTTTGCTGGTATCAAATTTGGCCTCAAATATGCTTTTTTGAAAATTAGTGTCTATTATTAAATTTATGAATCCTATCCTTTTTGTTAGAAATGTTGGTGAATGTTACATGGCTGACATAAAAATAGTGCTATTCTGCTTGTCTGATTTATGTCTGATTAAGCCCACTTAATGTGGGCTGAGCGTAAGATGACAGCACTGAAACATCCTTACTCATTTGAGGGGTCGTATTAGGCCAGTGGTAATGCTTGCAGAGTCTAATTTTTTGGTCTAAATTGGTATTTTTAATATATGCATTCTTTGTAAAGCTATGCTTTTTTGAAGTCAGGTTTATTGACTTAAAATTTACATACAGTGAAATTTGCCCTTTTTTGTGTTTGACTCTGTGAGTTTTGACAAATGCATGCAAGCATGTAACTACCTTCACAATAAAACACAGAGCATTTCTGTCATCCCAGAAAGTTCCCTTGTGTTCTTTTGTAATCAGCTTCCCCCTCCACCTGCAACACCCCCTGGCAGCCAAGCCACTAATCTGTATTTCTGTTCCTGTGGCTATCTTTTCCAGAGTATTACATAGGTGGAATCATGCAATATGGTGCATTTTAAGTCTGGCTTCTTTTATTTAGCATAGAGCATTTGACTTCCATCCGTGTTGTTGTATTACAGTTGGTGTTCCAATATATGGATGTATCACAGTTTCTTTGCCCATTTGCCAAATGAAGGGCGTTTGGGGTGTTGCCTATATAAATACATATGAACATATATTTTTATTTCTCTTGGGTAAATATCAGGAACTGAATTTCTGGTAAATATATGTTTGACATACTGACAAACTACTCAACTGTTTTCTTAAGGATGTGTATCATCTTGCATCCTTACCAGTAATATATGAGTTACAGTTTTCTCTATCTTCTTAACACTTGGGATTGTCTGTTTTTCCTTTTAGCCATTATGGCATGTAGTAGTGTATCATTGTGGCTGTAATTAGCATTTCTCCAGTGACTAATAGTATTGAGCATCTTTTCTAACTCCCACATATATACCACAATTTGTTTATGTTAATGGACATTGGTATTGTGTCCATCTTTTAGCTGTGGTGAGTAGTGCTGCTATAAACATGTATGTGTGTATTTGTTTGAGTACCTGCTTTCAGTTCTTTGGGATATATTCCAGGAGAGGACTTACTGGGTCACATGGAAAGTTAATGTATGGTTCAACTTTCCTACATTAGATTGTGTTCCATGGTGTTAAGCCATTTTATATTCCCACCAGCAATGTACAAGGATTCCAATTTCTCCACATCCTCATCAGCCCCTGTTATTTACTTTTATTTTTTATTTTTTAGACATAGAGAAAGGGAAAGAGAGAGACAGGGAGAGAAACATTGATGTAAGACAGAAATAACAATCCGTTGCCTCTTGTATACACCCTGACTGGGAACTGAATCCGCAACCCAGACATGTGCCCTGACCGGGAATCAAACCTGTGACCTTTGGTTTATAGGACAACACTCCAACCAACTGTACCACATCAGCCAGGGCTATCATTTTTGTTTTTTTATTATAGCTATCCTAGTAGGTGCAAAAGTGGTATCTCATTGTGGTTTTGGTTTGTGTTTCCCTAATGTTAACAATGTTTATCATTTTTTAATGTGCTTATTGGCCATTTGTGTATCTTCTTTGTATAAATATCTATTTAGATCCTAGCCTATTTTTAAACTGTGTTTTACATCTTTTAATTGTTAAGTTGTAAGAGTTCTTTATACAAGAAAGGAACCCACCCCCCCAACAAATGACATTATCTTGTGGAGGGCAGGCCCCTTGTAGTACAGGCTCCCTCCGCTAGGTGAGGGTTCTAGGAACCCATCTGGTCAGTGCACCAGCTGGCTTTGCTGTGAGAGGCTGTGTTCTGCATCAATGAATTTTTTTGTTTAAAGACTCTTTCAACCGTGTTTGCCCACTTCATGATGGGTGATTTATGAGTGCACTTGCCCACACCACTCTGAGTGTTCAGCAGTTTTGGGTCAAAAACATCATGAACCCCATGTGCCACCCCCCATTCACCCTTATCTCACCCTGAGTGACTTTTTGTTGTTTCCCTGGATAAAAAAGTCCTTCAAGGGAAATGTCCTGCTGATGTGGAAGTGGTGAAACAATAAAATGGCTGAAGCACTAAAAGGTATCAAAATCAAAGAGTTCAGAACTTTTTGAGCAATAAAAAAAATTTCAACAGGTGTATTGCATCAGATGGAGAGTACTTTAAAGGCGACTGAAGTTTAAACATGTGAGAATAAGTATACATTTTCTATAAATAAATTCCAGATTTTGGGGGGTCTTCCTTGTATATTCTGGGTAGTAGGCCCTTATCAGATATGATTTGTAGATATTTTCTCTCATTCTATGGATTGTCTTTTTAAAGTTTTAGATTTTTATGAAGTTTATTTTTTCCCCTTTGGTTGCTTGTACTTTATTTTTTAAAGTTCTTTTATTGTATTTTTTCTCCACTACCTTTCAATCTCCTTATATCTCCCTCCCCGCCCTCCACAATCACCACATCAGTGTCCTTGTCCATGAGTCCTTTTTCCTTTTTGCTCAATCCCTCCACCCTAACCCCCGCTTAGTTGTCATCCTGCTCTCTATCTATGAATCTGTCTCAGTTTTGCTTGTTTGTTCAACTTGTTCGTCAGATTCCACATATGAGTGAAATCATATGGTGTTTGTCTTTCTCTGACTGCCTTATTTCACTTAGCATAATGTTCTCCAGGTTTATCCATACTATCTCAAAGGGTAAAACGGTCTTGTTTTTTTTTTATGGCCCAGTAGTATTCCATTGTGTAAGAAGGTAGCCAAGTTTCATTTCTCTGCACATGTCTGTCCAATTTTCCCAACACCATTTCTTGAATAAACTATCTTTAGCCCCTTGTGTGTGCTTGCTTCCTCTGTTGACTATTAATTGATGATAAAAGTGTGGGTTTATTTCTGGGCTCTCTATTCATTTCCGTTGATCTATGTGTTTGTTTTTATGCCAGTACCATGCTGTTTTGATTATTATGGCCTTATAGTACAGTTTGATAGTAGGTAGCATGGTTCCTCCAACTTTGTTCTTTGTCAGGATCACTGTTGCTATGCAGGGCCTTTTGTGGTTCCACACATAAAATTTTCAAATATTTGTTCTAGTTCTGTGAAATACATCATAGGAATCTTGACAGAAATTATGTTGAATCTATAGATTGGGTAGCATCAACATTTTTTTTAATTCAATCTTTATTTTTTTCCATTACCATTTAGTCCCCTTATACCCACCTCCCCCAACAATCACCACTGTTGTCCATATCTATGAGTCTATTTTCCTTTTTAGCATGGATATTTTAATGATGTTGATTTTTCCTATCTGTGAACACAGTATATAGTTCCACTTGTATCTTCCTCAGATTCTTTCTTCAGTGTCTTTTAAATTTCTCAATACAGGTGATTTATATCTGTGGTTAGATTTATTCCTAGGTATTCCTCCTTTTTGAAGCAATTGTGAATGGGATTGTCTTCTTAATTTCCCTTTCTGATAATTCATTATTGGCATATAAAAATGAAACTGATTTCTGGATGTTAATTTTATATCCTGCAACTTTGCTGAATTCATTTATCAGCTCTGGTAGTTTCTTGGTGGAATCTTTGGGGTTCTATAATATCAGTATCAGTAAAGACAGTTTTACTTCTTCCTGTCCAATTTGCATGCCTTCTATTTCTTCTTGTCTGTTTGCTATGTCTAGGACTTCCAGAATTGTGTTGAATAAAAGAGGTGAAATTGGACACCCCTGTCTTGTTCCTGATCTCAAGCGGAACGCTTGTAATTTTTGCCCATTGAGTTCGGTGCTGGGAGTGGGTTTGTCATATGTGACCTTTGTTATGTTTAGGTATGTTCCCTCTATTCCCACTTTGCTGAGGGTTTTTATCATAAGTGGGCGCTGGATTTTATCAAATGCTTTTTCTGCATTTACTGATATGATCATGTGGTTTTT
This sequence comes from Phyllostomus hastatus, assembly GCF_019186645.2. Classification (NCBI taxonomy): domain Eukaryota; kingdom Metazoa; phylum Chordata; class Mammalia; order Chiroptera; family Phyllostomidae; genus Phyllostomus; species Phyllostomus hastatus. Next base: position 55,467 of record NW_025333672.1, read on the forward strand.
ATCTTTCATTTTGTTTATGTGGTGAATCACATTTATTGATTTGCCAATGTTATACTAACCTTGCATTCCTGGAATAAATCCCACTTAATCTTGATGTATGATCTTTTTGATGTATTGGTATATTCAATTTGCAAATATTTTGTTGAGGATTTTAGCATCTATGTTCATCAGGTATTGGACTATAATTTTCTTTCTTTGTAGTGTCTTTATTTGGTTTTGGAATTAAGATAATGCTAGTCTTATAAAATGACCTTGTGAGTCTTCCCTCCTCTTGTATTTTTTGAAATAATTTGAAAAAGAGAAGTGTTAGCTCTCAGAATGTTTGTAAAATTTACCTGTGAAGCCAACTGGTCCAGGGCTTTGTTTGTTGGGAGTTTTTTTATTACTGCTTCAATTTCATTAGGTGTAATCTGTCTATTCAGATTCTCTGATTCTTCTGATTTAGTTGTGGAAGATCATATGTTCGTAGGAATTTATCCTTTTCATTCATATTTTCCAATTTGTTGGCCTATATTTGTTAATAATATTTCCTTACAATCCTTTGTATTTGTTTGGTGTCAGTTGTTATTTCTCCTCTTTCCCTTCTGATTTTGTATATTTGTGTCTTCTTTCTTTTTTTCTTGATGAGTCTGGTTAAAGGTTTGCCTTTCTTGTTTATCTTTTCAGAGAACCAATTCTTGAATTCACTGATCTTTTGTATTTTTTTCAGACTCTCTTTTGTTTATTTCTGCTCTGATCTTTATTATTTCCTTCCATCTGCTCACTTTGGGCTTTGTCTGTTGTTCAAGTTACTTTAAGTGTAAAATTAGATTGTTTATTTGAACTTTTTTTGTTTCTTGAGATAGGCCTTGTAATGCTATGAATTTCCCTCTTAGGATTGCTTTTCCTGTGTCCCACAGATTTTTGGTTGTATTGTTCTCATTTTCATTTTTTTTCAAGGTATCTTTTGATTTCTTCCTTGATCTCATTGTTGACCCATTCATTGTTTAGTAACCTGTTGTTTAGCTTCCATGTCTTTGTGTATTTTTCAGTGTTCTTCTTGTGATTGATTTCTAGTCTGATAGCATTGTGATCAGAGAAGACACTTGATATGATTTCAATCTTAAGTTTATTGAGTCTTTTTTGTGTCCTAACATGTGGTCTGTCCTAGAAAAAGCTCCATGTGCACTTGGAAAGTATGTATATTCTGCTGCTTTGGGATGAAATGCTCTGAAGATATGAATTAAATACATTTGATCTAGTGTGTTGTTAAGGCCACTGTTTCCTTGTTGATCTTCTGTCTGGAAGATCTGTCCATTGAGATCAATGGAGTGTTAAAATCCCCAGTTAAGACTGTATTTCTGTCGCTCTCTCCCTTGATGTCCATCAAGATTTGCTTTACAGATTTAGGTGCTCCAATATTGGGTGCACATATGTTTACAGTCTAGGGTTATATCCTCTTGTTGAATTATTCCCTTTATCATTATGTAGTGACCTTATTTGTCTCTCTTACTATAGCTGTGGTTTTAAAGTCTATTTTGTCAGATATAAGTATTACTTCCCCAGTTTTTATTCCCTTCCTATTTGTACAAAATATCTTTTTTCCATCCCTTTACTTTTAGTCTGTGTGTATCTTTCAATCTGAGTGGGTCTGCTGGAAACAGCATATATATGGTCTTATTTTCTTACCCATTCAGCTACCCTGTGTCTTTTGGTTGTAGCATTAAACCCATTTACTTTTAAGGTGATTGTTGATAGATGAGTATTTAGTGCCATATTATTGTTTGACTGTTTTCCTCTTTTTTTGTCTTTCTCTTTTTTTTCTTCTTCTTCTTAAAGCAAGTCCTTTAACAGCTGTTGCAATACTGGTTTGATGTCAATAAACTCCTTTAGCTTTTTCTTGTCTGGGAAGCTCTTTATTTCTCCTTTAATTTTAAATGATAGCCTTGCTAAGTAGAGTAGCCTTGAGTGTAGGTCCTTGTTTTTCATCATCTTGAATATTTCATGCCAGTCCCTTCTGGCCTGACATGTTTTTCTTTTTAAAAAAATATTATTTTACTATTGTTGAAGTACAGTTGTCTGCATTTACCCACCACCACTCCCCCCAACCCCAGCCATGCCAATGAAATGTTTCTGTTGAGAAATCAGATGAGAGGCTAATTGGAGCTCCCTTGTAGGTAACTACCTGCTTTTCCCTTATAGCTTTTAGGATTCTCTCCTTGTCTTTAAGCTTTGCAGTGTTAATTATGTTGTGCCTTGGTGTAGGCCTCCTTGGGTACATCTTGTTTGGGACTGTCTGCTCTTCCTGGTCTTGTGTGTCTTTTTCTTTCTCCAGATTACTGAAGTTTTCGGTCATTATTTCATCAAATAGGTTCTTGATTTTTTGTTCACTTTCTTCTCCTTCTGGTATTCCCATGATGCAGATGTTATGCTTGTTATCCCAAAGGTTTCTTAAACTCTCCTCATTTTTAAAAAATTCCTTTTTCTTTTTGCTGCTTGCTTATTTTTTTCTACCTTGTCTCCCACACTTTGATTCCATCCTCTGCTTCATCTAACCTGTTTATTCCTTCCTGTGTATTATTTATTTCAGATGCTGCATTTTTTATTTCTGACTGGTCCTTGTTTATGGTTTCTATGTCTATTTTCATGGGATTGAGTATTATCCTTATAATAATTATTCTAAACTCCATATTTGATAAATTACTTGCTTACATTTCATTTTGTTCTTTTTGAGAATTTTATTTTTCTTTCATTTGGGGTCTGTTTCTTTATCTTCCCATTTTAGCTGCTTCTTTGTATTTGTTTCTATGTATTAAGTAGATCTGCAAAGATTCTGGTACAGACCGATGTCAGATACTGTCTGTGACTGGCCCTGGGCAACTTCTTTGGAGCTTTAAGTGATGCACAGCTTGTGGCTTCCTTAGCTGGGCTCTTTGTGTACAAAAAGAACCAGACTGCACACCAAGTCCGGCTTTTACCAGCACTGGGCCCTGGGGAGTTTCAGCTAAAGTCTCAGAGCTCCCAAGATCCCCTTCACTACTAGGCTTAATAGCCCTTTTAGCGTCCGGCTGTATTCAGCAGCCTGGACTAAGCATCACAGGGTGCGGCATATAATTCCTGCACATGGGGCTTGCTTCCCTTCAGGCTGATGCCACTTGGAGGGGTGTGCTCTGCCTGGGTAAAATGGCCTTTGCAGTATGGGACATGACTCAGCACAAGGATTCCAGTGGTTCCTTCAGCTCTCTCCCCAGAGCCAACACCAGACTCTCCTCACATGTCTGTAGTCTACTCTGCCTTCCCTCTGCCAGTGCCCAGGGTAAGTGCCAGCAAACAAAATTTTGTGTGTTGGCTCTTTAAGAGGCTTTGCATCTCTAACTATCTCTCCCTGGTGGACAGAAACCCCACTGCTTTTCAAAGGTTGATATTATCTGGGTTCCTTTTCTGGTTCTGGTGCTATAGGCTGAGGAGCCCAGCTTGGTGTTTAGATCCCACATTACTCAGGGGAACCACCTAGCTGAAATATCCCCCCACAACTTCAGCTACTGCCCATGGGAACTGAGCCAGCCCTTTTGGGCCCCATACTCTCTACCAGTCTTGTTGTGGCGAAGTGGTTTCTTCCATACGGCCTTGCTTATATGGCTTTCTCTAGCTAGTGTTCAGTTGTTTATTCAGGATGATTTTTGTATAATTCAGTTTCATCCTGGAAGGAGGTTAGTGTATCCTCCACCTACTCTGCCACCATCTTGGATCTCCAGTTGTTTGCACTTTAGGTTTAGGTATCACATCCAAGAAACTGTTGCCTAAGCCAAGGTCATGAAGATTTATACCTGCTTTTTATTTAAGAATTTTAATAGTTTTAGCCCTGGCTGGTGTGGCTTAGTGGCTTGAGTGCTAGACTGCGAACCAGAGGGTCACCGGTTCAATTCCCAGTCAGGGAACCACATTCCTGGGTTGCAAGGCCAGGTACTCAGGATGGAGCATGTGAGGGGCAACCACACATTGATATTTCTCTCCCTCTCTTTCTCTATGCCTTCCCTCTCTAAAAATAAATAAGATCTTAAGAAAAGAATTTTATAGTTTTACATATTATATTTAGGTCCATTTTGAGTTAATTTTCTGTTTGGTGTGAGGTAGCGGTCAATTTCGTTATTTTGCCTGTTCATATCCAGTTATCTCAGCACTAATTTCCTTTTAAAGAAGGCAGTTTTCTTTTTATTTTTAAGATTTTATTTACTCTTTAGAGAGGGGAAGGGAGGGAGAAAGAGAGGGAGAGAAACAGCAATATGCGAAATACATCTATTGGTGGCCTCTCACACACCCCTAACTGGGGAACCTGGGCTATAACCAAGGCATGTGCATCTAACTTGGCATCTAACCTGTGACCTTTTCATTTGCAGGCCAGTGCTCAATCCATTGAGCCACACCAGCCAGGGCTCAGCACTAACTTTTGAACAGACTGTTCTTTCCATTGAAAAAATCAGTTAATCAATTAATTGTAAAAAGTCAATCATAGATGTATGGGCTTATATCTAGACTTTCAATTCTATTACATGCATCTACATCCTTATGCCAGTATCACACAGTTTTGATTTACTGTAGCTTTGTGAGTCCTCCAATTTCTTTTTCAAGATTTTTTCCCGCTATTCTAGATCCTTACATTTCTATATGAATGATAGGATTAGCTTTCTATTTCTGACCTCTACCGCAAAAAAGAAAGGCAGCTGGAATTTTCATAGGATTTGTGTATAATCTGTATATCAATTTGGGGAGTATTGTAATCTATACAATATTTGATGTATTTTCTCTATATAATATTTTGTCATCTGCAAATAGAGATAGTTTTATTTCTTCCAATTTTGCTGCTTTTTATTTCCTTTTCTTGTGTAATTGCCTTGTCTATATTCTTCAGTATGCAATGTTGAAGCAGTGAGAGCAAGACATACTTGTTTGTCTTAGGGGGAAAGCTTTCAGTTTGTCTCCATTAAGTATCATGTTAGCTGAGGGCTTTTTGTAAAGGACCTTTATCCAAATAAGGAAGTTACCTTATATTCCAAGTTTGAGAATTTTTATCATGCAAATGAGTCGAATTTAGTCAAATGTTTTTTCTGTGTCTATTGAAATAAAATTGTACATTTTGTCCTTATTCTATTACTATAGTATATTACATTAATTGATTTCAAATGTTGAATCAAGCTTTAATTCCTGGGATAAATTTCTCTGACTCAAGTGCATAATCCTTTTATGTTGTTGGACTTAGCTTGCTGGTACTTTATAGAGGATTTTTGTATCTGTATAAGTAAGGGATATTGTTCCATAGTTTTCTTGTGATAGCTTTGTCTGGTGTTGGTATCAAGGTAATATTGGCCTCTTAAAGTGATTTTGTAAGTTCTCCCTCCCCTTCTATTTTTGGGAAGAGTTTGTGAGGGATTAGTGATAATAATTCTTTAAATATTTTGTAGGATTCAACTGTGAAGCCATCTGGTTTTTCTTTGTGGGAAATTTTTTATTTGGTCTTTGTTTTAACTGTTATTTTTTATTCAGTCTCTGTTCTTATAGGTCTATTCAGATTTCCTACTGTTTAAGAAAGTCAGTTTCAGTATTTGGGTGTTTCTATGAATTTATTTCATTTGTTATCTAATTTGTTAGCATACAATCATTCATAGTAGCTCCTTATCTTTATATATGTAAGTTCTGTAGTAATGTCCCTTCTTTCTTTCCTAAAGTTAGTAACTTGTGTCTACTTGTTTCTTTTCTTGGCTAGTACAGCTAAAAATTTGCCAATTTTGCTGATCTTTTCATGAACCAAATGGGTTTTATTGATTTTTTTTCTGTTTTTCTATTCTCTATTCCATATCTGCTGTAATTTTTATTATGTACCTCTTTCTGCTTGTTTTGGGCCTAATTTGCTCCTCTTTTTCTGGTTTCTTAAAATGGAAGCTTAGGGTTTTGATTTGAGATGTTATTATTTAATATAGGTGTCCACAGCTGTAGAACTCCTTCTAAGCACTGCATTCACTGAATACTGTACATTTTGTCATGTTGTGTTTTCATTTTTTCGATCTCAGAGTATTCCTTAATTTTCCTCATAATTTCCTCTTTGACCCATTGGTTATTTAAGTGTGTTAATTTTCCCACATGTAACTTTTGAAATTTTTATTCTTTTATTGCTTTCTAATTTTATTCCACTGTAGTTTGAGAACATATTTAGTATAATTTTGGTCCTTTCAAATTTGAGTGTTTTATGGCCTAACATATGGTAGCTCCTGGAGAATGCTGCATTTTTCTCCAGTGCTGCATGAGCACTGGAGAAAAATGAGTATTCTGCCCTTGTTCTGTAAGTGTCTGTCAGGTGTAATCGCTTCATTGTGACATTCAAGTCATTTACCTCCTCGCTGAGCTTCTGTCTGATCGTATTGTCCATCACTGACAGTGGGATATTGGTATCTCCAGATATTCTTGTTGAATTGTTTCTTCAGTTTTTCCAGTTTTTGCTTCGTGTACTTTTGGGGCTCTCTTGTTAGATGCATGTATATTTATAAATGTTATATCTTCTTGATAGGCTGACCCTTTTTCATTATATAGCACCCTTTATCTTACAGATTTTTGTCTTAATGTCTATTTTGTCTGATATTAGCACAGCCACTCCAGCTCTTTTCAGGTTACTGTTCACATAGCATCTGTTTTTCCATCCTTTTGCTTTCAACTCATTTGTGTCTTTGGGTCTAAATGTATGTCTTATAAACACATAGAGTTGGATCTTTTTAAAAAATATATCTAGTTCTGCATTAGTTTGAGTATTTAATTACTGATAAGGGGGATTTATATCTACTTTACAATTTGTTTTTTAAATATATGTCTTATATGCTTTTTGATCCTCTGCTTCTCCATTACTGCCTTCTTTCATGGTAAGTAGATATTTCTGGTGCACTATTATAATTCCCCTGTCCTTTCTTTTACTATATAATTTTTATTTATGGGTAACCAAATGAGTTACAAATAAAAAATATGTTTTTATATATTTTTTACATGTACCTATGTTATAACTTTAACCTATACTCTTTATTTCACCATGTGGACTCCGGTTATTATCTAGTGCCTTTTTATTTCAGCCTGAAGAACTTCCTTCAGTATTTCTTATAAGGCCTATTTTCTCGCCCCACAGCCCAGACCCCACCAGAGGGCAGGTGCTGGTCAATCACCCCACACAGTTGTGCTCAGGGTCAGAGAGAACTGACATTTTAGCAGTATTGAATCTTTTAATAGGAGAATAGGAATTATTTGTCTATTTTTAATTTTTTTATTTCTCTCATCAGTATATTGTAGTTTTCAGCCTATCAAATACTGAACATATGTTTTTTTCTATTTATATCTAAGAATTAAATGGGTTTGGATAGTTAATATGTTTAAATAAATGCCAAGTACCAGAAAGATTTCCATTTCTAGGAAATGTAATTTGTAATAAGCCTTCTACTGAAAGTAAGTAGAAAAGTTGAAAAAATAATGTAAAAGAGTTTTAAAAATCATCATAGAACTATCAGGTTGAAAATCTCTAAATATCAAGGTAAGAGAACATGCTCATAGATACCTTCTATTTTACAGTTACAAATGTCATTTTAAAAATAAGTTAATATTTTTGGATCTAGCATAAATATATATACTTACCTATTTATAGATAATAAACAGATTTCTTTTCTCCTTTTGTTTTTCAAAGGTAGACATAAATACATTAACCCACAGCCTACAGTCTCTAGAGGAAAAGAATAAGCAGCTGGCAGATGAGTTGGCTTGCCTAGAACTTCAGCAAGACACATCTGACTTCCATGGGGTGGGTATAAAAAGGTCAGTCTAAAGTAGGAATTAATTACTAATGAGTTAAAAGAAAAGAGGAGATCAGAAGTCAGGAGGTGGGTTTTCTTCATTTGTGTTTTAATCATTACCAGAAGTCCTAAATAACACGGGCTAAATGTGGCACAGACCCCCACGGCATTCAAACAACAGAGGATCTAAGACACCTAATAAACATCTGTCTATGCAGACAGTCTATAGTGCTGAAAAGCACAAATCTTGCTAATATTTTTAAAAATCTACTCCTCTATAAATTATGAAGAGGAAACTTGTCTGTTTCCCTATTTCCTTTGTTAGGTAATCAGTAGTAAGTTTGATTTTTAAAAGCTGTTTAACAAGTTCAGTGCATTACAAATAAATGGTAGAACTCTTAAAACATCTGCTCCAAGTGGTGAAGTGAGGGAGATTTAAAGAGATGATTGATTTGTGAAGCAGCTACTAAATTTTCTATGTGCTTTTGAATACTTGGACAAAAATTAGTCATTCCATAGAAGTCCCTAATGTGAGTCCATCTTAATCCAAGCTAAATTCTCTCAAACTGTCATAAGCTGCTCATTACTTAACTATGAAACATTACAGAGAGTAAGTGGAGGACATTCAGTCAGTGTACCACCTGGCAGGTGTCAAAGTTGGTTTTGTCTGCTGGGACCTCTCATACTAGTTGTTAAATATTTGAGTAAAATCTTTCTTACAGTGTTCTTATAAAAAAGCTTTACCAAGATGCCAGTATCTGCTGTTTTTATGTATTTCTCTAACAGCTTTGGCTAACTTTTACAGCTTACCCGAATTTTTTAAATGATTTTAGAAATCATTTTGTGGCCTTCCTTGGCAACCTGCCTTTTATATCTTAAGATAATTCTGTTTACTTCTTGCTTTTCCAAGAAGTAATATCTTTGTGTTTGAATTATAATGTATACTCTAAATATTTGCATTTTTATTATATACCGTTTCTCAGGTGATTTCTGTTTCTGTGCTGCTCTGCATATTTAATAATCTTTACAGTATATTGCTTAGACTACTTAAGCAAAGGTTAATCTCAGTTCTGCCTTCCAAAACTGAGAATCTGAGACATTCACTCATTTAAGTGGTCCTCCTGTAATTTCTGGTCTTCATTGATTCTCTTAAATATGGGGCCTTTTCAAATAATCTACAAACGGTAATTTAAGTTAATGCCTTAACACAAATTTTCCTTTGGCAACTGGTAAAAATTTGTTTTTGTCATAAATTTAAATGTAAATAAGTGACCATATGTCAAATGTCAGATTTTGATTTGGCTTGAAGTTTTTACTTATCGTTGCAGTAGCATTCTGTTTGGTTGCAAAAAAAGAGAACTTATTTTTAAAGTCTATTGAAAATATTAATAGAATTTCTTTATGCCTTTGCCTAGAAAGAATTTTATTGAAGAAAAAGGTATCATTATTTTAAAAATTCCTAGATGCCTTTTAAGAGAAACTTAGATCATCTAAGTTATTCTATAAAAATCCTTTCCACATTCCAAGAAAGCAAACAAAGTTATTTTGGAGTGTTCAGTACTTGTTACAGCTGGCATATTTTAGGTTAAGTCTAGCTCTTGGTATTTTATAAGCTATTCCTGTACTTTACAGCACATCAGGAAATACTGATTTATAGAACTTGTAACTGAATTTTATATAATAAGGTTTTACAGTTATATGGTTTAGCTAATTTTACAGCATTATTGGCCATCCTTTAATTTATTTTCTATTGAAGATTGAGTCAAAACATAATCCCAACTATAATGTTTTGTTCATACAATGATTTTACATCAGAGTTTCCAAAATAGAAACTAGTAGGGTAAGTGGGTATGTCTTCCACAGACAGAAAAATGATGATAAACTTTATGATAGTACATTATTATTGGTCTCCTATTTTTTTATACCAGTCTACATTTCCCTTAGGTTATTTTGAAACCAATATTTCATTGGTCTGAATGCTTTATAAAAAATATTTTCCTTTTTTTTAGTGGCAGCAACACAGAGATTTGTTTTAAAAAAATCTTAAACAATGGATGACTATGTATATTATACATGAAATAAATATTGTTTTGATAAAACAAATACTTAGATTGTTATAATAGTTAATAACCCATTGACACACCTAATATTCGGTATACATTTTTGTATTGAATATGTGTAATTTTGGAGTAGATGGATTACAAGGACTAATGACTCTTTCAGCTTTTCCATAGATTTTTTTCTTAAGTTTAGACTGTCTAAAATGTCCTAATTCTTCTAGTCAAAGCAACTACCAAGACAAAAACAAAATCCAGACTAGTGTGCCCCCTTTAAAAAAAATATGCTATCATGAAAATATTTTGAACAAAGGAAAGAATGAGTTACATGTTGTTATATAGTAATCTAGTTGGGAATGCATTTTTTCTTTTACTTGGAAATAGGTGTGTTGATTCACAATACTTGAAATAAAGTGCACTACAAAGTGATGGCTAAAGAAGAGCTGTAGATTCCAGTCAAGAAGGAGGCCTAGGTAAACACGGCTCACCTCCTGGCACAACCACAGCAAAAATTACAACTAGACTACAAAACAAATATCACCCACAATGGTCAGAAAATCGAGCTGTATGAAAATCTGACAGCCAAGGAATTAAAGAAGCCACATTCACCTAATGGGTCGGAGGGGTGCAGACGTGGAACAGGCAGTCCCACACCCACATCTGGTAGATAAAAACTGGGGGAGATATCTCAGGAGCGAGGGATCCCAGCCCCACACCAGACCACATTGCCCAGGTTTCCAGCACTGGGATGATAATTCCCCATGATTTCTGGGTGTAAAAACCAGTGGAGTTTGGGGCAGCAGATGAAACTAAGATTCTCAGGAGTCTCCTCTTAAAGGGCCTGCAATATACTTAGGACTTATGCACACTCACTGGGCTTTAGCACCAGGGCAATAGCTAGAAGTGCACCTGTGGCATACTGGGAGAAACTGAAGTGTCTGGTATCAGAGTGTCTGAGTGCTGGGAGACAACTTCCTCCCAGAAAAAACTATGGAGGCCAGGCAGTGGCATTGTCCCCTCTGTAAGCCCTCCTCCCACACACAGAGCCACAGAGCAGCGACATGGATTGCCCAACCCTGGTGATTACCTAAGGCTCTGCTGCATCCAGTTTACTGGTGAGCTTTTTTTACAATAGGTCACACTACTAAGACAAGGAGTCAGAGTAGCTCTCCCTAATACATAGAAACAAACACAGGGAGGATGCCAAAATGAGGAGACAAAGAAATATGGCCTAAATGAAAGAACAGAACAAAACTCCACAAAAACAACTAAACAAAATGGAGATAAGCAATCTATCAGATGCAGAGTTCAAAATATTGGTTATTAAGATTCTCAGGGAACTCAGTGGATACTTCAACAGCATAAAAAAGACCCAGGCAGAAATGAAGGTTACACTAATTGAAATAAAGAACAATCTACAGGGAAACAACAGAAGAGTGGATGAAGCCGAGAAGCAAATCAATGATTTGGAACAAAAGAAGCAAAAAACAACCAATCAAAACAACAAAGAGAAAAGAATCCAAAAATTTGAAGATAGTGTAAGCAGCCTCTGGGACTACTTCAAGCATTCCAACATTTGCATCATAGGGGTGCCAAAGGAGAAGAGAAAGAACAAGAAGTTGGAAATCTTATTTGAAAAAATAATGAAAACTTACTTAATTTTGTGAAGGAAATAGACATGCAAGTCCAGGAAGCACACAGTCCCAAATAAGATGGAAACAAAGAGGCCCACTCCAAGACATTTCATAATTAAAATGCCAAAGATTAAAGATAAAAGAGACAATCTTAAAAGCAGCAAGAGAAAAGCAGTCAGTTATCTACAGAGGAGTTCCCATAAGGCTGTCAGCTGATTTCTCAAAGGAAGCTTTGCAGGTTAGAAGGGACTAGCAAGAAGTATGCAGAGTGATGAAAGATGAGGACCTACAACCTGGATTACTCTATCCAGTGAAGCTATCATTTAGAACAGAAGGGCAGATAAAGTGCTTCCCAGACAAGGTAAAGCTAAAGGAGTTCATCATCACCAAGCCATTATTATATAAAATGTTAAAGGGACTTATTTAAGAATAAGATCAAAATTATGAACATTAAAATGGCAATAAATTCACAACTACCAACAATTTAATTTAAAAAACAAACTCAGCATACAAGCACAACAGAAACAACCATAGATATGGAGATCATTTGGAGGGTTATGAGTTGGGAGGGGGAAGGGGTAAATGGTGGAAAAGGTGCAGGGATTAAGAACTACAAATTGGTAGGGACAAAATAGACAAGGGGATGTTAAGAACAGTATAGGGAAGGGAGAAGCCAAAGAATTTATATACACAACCCATGACATGAACTAAGGGGGCAGATTGCTGGAGGGAATGGGGGATAGTAGTGGAGGGGAGCAAAGGGGGAAAAATTGGGACAACTGTAATAGCATAATCAATAAAGTATATTTTTTAAAAGAATAGCTATAACTGTCAGAGATAGTGAAGAATATCTTTTATGTAAAGTTACATCCCTACATATGCTATTTCATCTTTATCAAGTTGCCCAAAGGTGAACATAAGACAGAAGTCTAAATTCTTTGGTTTTAAATGCTAAAAAGGCTTCCTGTTCTATTATTCACTAATTAATCAAATGTAAGTCAGAAATAGTGAATTATGTCAATATTTACCAAGATTTTAAACTCCAGATTCACTGCAGACAATCCATAGTACAGCTGGTTGGCCTGAGTGATTAAGAATTTGGGTTCTCAGTCACTTTGCTTGTGTCTGTATTTATCCCCACAGTTGATCTATGAAGATACTGTTGACATAAGGCAAATAACAGTATTTCATGTAATTGAAATATAATAATGAAATTGATTATGAAGGGTGAAATTTTCCATATTCAAACACTAATATTGTTCTGAAGTACCAACAACACCCCAAATTTAATCAAAAGAAAATTCTATTTTATATTTATTTCTTCTGACAAAGACATGGAAGAATATTTTCCACAGCTGTTTTAATGATGAAAATATGTAATTTCATAAAATACGGAGCCTTTCAGTAATGTTTGTCCCAGATAACAGTGTGTTCAGTGTTTGATCAAAACCATGTTTTGAGTTTCCAATAATGTACCTCTTGTGTTTAAGAGATTTTTTTAACTGTCTTTTACTGTTGATAACTGAAACATCTCCTACTGTCCAGGTGGCTGTGATCATTTACAGCTCCCATTTTCATGAAGAACGATATGATCCTCAAATTGTACATCTGTCACCACCCCACATCTGGGTTCTATCACAACTAGGAAGGAGTAACTAGTGTAACAAAAATAGAATCAATAAACAAAGAAGAGCAAACTCTGGGACTCCTAAGGCACTCGCACCTTCCTGACCTGTCTCCCTGCATGTTGCACTATGGTTGGCTATCTCGGGAAAGACTAGGAGACAGCAGCAGTACCAATAAATATGAATCCTGATTTCATTAGTATAGAAATGGTAAAGGTGTAGATACTTGTTTAAAAAGGAAATTGATTATTTCCTTCTATGCCTAGAGGTACTGATAACTGTGTTTGTTTTATCAGGCTGCTCAACAACAGGTGGAAAAGGTCTTGGGAAAAATTACTGAGAGTAAAAATAAGCTGGCCTATGAAAAGGGAAAGCTCCAGGTATGAGATTTTATTTTCTGATTTTTGTTGTCTAACTTTTTAATGTCAATAGTCAAACTAATTATTGCTGAATTTTCAGAGAACCTAGCCTACATTTACTAATTTAATAACTTTGCACAAGCCTTTAAACTTCTCTAAGTTTGTTACTGCATTAAAATCTAGGTGACTTCTGCCCTGGCTGTTGTGGCTCAGTGGATTGAATGCCAGCCTATGAACCAAAAGGTCACCAGTTCAATTCCCAGTCAGGGCACATGCCTGGGTTGCAGGCCAGGTCCCCAGTAGGGGGTGCACAAGAGGCAACCACACATTAATGTTTCTCTCCCTCTGTCTCTCCCTTCTCCTCTCCCTAAAAATGAATAAAATCTTTTAAAAAATAAAATCTAGGTGACTTCTATTCACATACCTAATCTATAATGTTGAAACCTAAAATTTTAAAGCCAAAGTCCATTCTGTGACTCTCTAAAGTGTTATTATAATTGTTTAATGCATTCTCATTTACTGAGAATGTAGATGTTCTCTTTTTCGCTGAATTTTTGTAACATTCCTAAAAAGAAGTAGCCCTGGAAATTGGTACTCTAAGGCAATAGAATAGACTTGAGTGAATGGGATGACACTACTCTTCTGCTGCTGCCTTGGGGTTCTGCCCCTACAGGACCCAGAGAATAAGCAGCTTGCCACCGGTATGGCTAGGCCTGCCTTAAACCAACTCCAACTGAATCAGTGGTTCTTAGCTTTAGCTACATAGTAGACTCACCTGGGAAGTGTGATTCCTGAGACTGGCTGATAAGCTAGCTATAGAATCCAGTTGGGCACTAATGACATGGAACACCAGGTCTCTGGGGGCAGCAAGATTTATTTGCTTCCATGTTCTTTCCCATTTGAATGTTCTGAATTAGATATCCTGCCAAATAGGAAACTCAATATAAAAATTGAAGTGCATTATAGGTAAACATGCTATCTGACAGATTTTAGGCATTTTATTGAGTACCCCAGAGGCTGAGGTAATCTTGAGAAGCATTATGGTATAAGGAGAGAGTGTTTGCTTGGAGACATTATCTGAAAGTCTTCAGAGTTAATCAGTGCATTTTCCATTGGGTTCTATGGGTTAAGAATTTGCTTATGTTTAAAATGAGGGTAATTGTTTCATCAGTACCTCCCTTTAGAGGCAGCCATTTTAATTCTGAAACTTAACATGAAAAAATACCATGATTGATTTTTATTAATGGCTTTGGAGAGCCACAGCACATGTTTTAATACTGTACACTGTGGAAAAGAGCAACAGAAACAGGCAAATGTGAGAGAAAGAATAATCCTACTGATGGAACAATAGATATTTCCTAAGACAAAATGTGTTCTTGTGCAGCCTTTCAAAAAAATTTACTGGCATTTAAATTTTAACATTTGAAAATGCCCAGGAGCTGCAGCCAAGGGGTATTTGCCCTCCACAGGTAGGAAACAAGAAGATATCAAGAGAGGAAAAAGTTGATTTAAATAAAAAATTTTGTATGAAATTTTTCTTGATTCAAAATATAGGCCTAAGTAATGTTAGTTGTTGATTTGTATGAGAGAGTTGGGAATGAGAGAGGGAAAATGTTGAAAAACATACTATTCGGAGGTTTGTGAGTAAATATTAATGATTTTTCTCTCCCCAAATGATAATTTTCTTTAAAGGATGTGAATGGTCATTTTATGAGTTAGTTTTAAAATACAATGCACCATATACCTCCATATATTCAACTTTTGTAATTCTGTCGGTAAAAACACAAGGCCATCTCCTCCTTGCATGTTAACAATTCTAATTATCCACAATCAAAAAATGTTTTTAAATACTGGATATCACAATTCCTTTAAAATTTAAATTTATTACCTACAAACTCTCACTGTTATATTCATGAGTCATGTTAATTTGGAGTCTCCATAAGCAGTAGAAACCAAAGGAATTATCCCTCTACATGTAAATGTAGATACATTTAGGATATAGCTTACTTTTCAGCTGTTGAAATAGCAATGTATTTGAGTTGAAAGAGCATTCTTTACATGATTAGAAAACCTTAGGATTGCTTTTACAAGTTTTAAGGATTCTCTGTATAATTTTTTTTGCAAAACTTGTGACATCTTGGTTCTGGCCAAGATGGAGTCGTAGGTGAAACACTTTGCTTCCTCACACAACCAAAAGAAGGATGACAACCAATCTAAAAAAAGTAAACAACCAGATGTGCCAGAAAATCAAACTGCATGGAACTCTGACAACCAAGGAGTTAAAGAAATACTCACTCAGACCAGAAAGAGGGCAGGAGGGGTGGAGACGGGCAGTTGAGTGAAGAGGACTCCTGGTAAGGTGGTGGACCATGTGGGCAAGGCAGGGCTGGCTGAATGGGAAACTAAAGACTCAAAGCTAGCTGTAAGCTACAGCAGGGGTTGCTACTGCTGGAGAAACTCCCAGTCTTATGCAAGAGAGTTCGTTGGGAAGTGTGGCTAAAGTGGAATAAGCGAGTCACATTGTTCCCTCTCTGACCCCTCCCCCACAGACAGCACCACAACCCAGTGACGTGGGTTGCCCTGTCCTGGTAAATACCTAAGGCCCCTCCGAGGCCCTAACAACATAACAGGTACACCAAGACTAGGAAATATGGCCCAAATAAACAGATCAAAACTCCAGAAAAAGGGCTAAGTGACAAAGAGATAGACAACCTATCAGATGCAGAGTTCAAAACACTGGTAATCAGGATGCTCACAGAACTGATTGAGCTCCGTCACAAAATGAAGGAACAAATGAAGGCTACCCAAAGTAAAATAAAGCAAAATATACTGGGAACCAACAGTGAAGGGAAGGAAACAGGGACTCAAATCAATGATTTGGAACAAATAAACATCCAACTGGAACAGAATGAAAAACAAGAATTCAAAAAATTGAAGAGAGGCTTAGGAGCCTCTGAGACAACTGTAAACTCTCTACCATCAGAATCATAGGGGTACCAGAAGGAGAAGAAAAAGAGCAAGAAGTTGAAAACCTATGTTAAAAAATAATGAAGGAGAATTTCCCCAATCTGGCAAAGGAAATAGACTTCCGGGAAGCCCAGAGAATCCCAAAGAAATTGGACCCAAAGAGGAACACACCAAGGCACATCATCATTAAGTTACCCAAGATTAAAGATAAAGAGAGACTCTTAAAAGCAGCCAGAGAAAAGGAAACAGTCACCTACAAAGGAGTGGCCATAAGGCTATCAGCTGATTTCTCAAAAGAAACCTTGCAGGAAAAAAGGGGCTGGAAAGAAGTATTCCAAGTCATCAAAGTCAAGGATCTACATTCCAGATTACTCTATCCAGCAGAGCTTTCATTTAGAATGGAAGGGCAGATAAAGTGCTTCTCAGATAAGGTCAAGTTAAAGGAGTTCATCATCACCAAGCCCTTATTTTATTTTATATTAAAGGGACTTATCTAAGAAAAAGAAGATAAAAAACATGTATAGTAAAATGACAGCAAACTCACAATTATTAACAACCACACCTAAAAGAAAAACAAAAACTAACTAAGCAATCAAGTAGAACAGGAACAGAACCACAGAAATGGAGATCACATGGAGGGTTAGCAACAGGGGAGTGGGAGGAGGAGAGAAGGGGGGGAAAGGTAGAGAGAATAAGTAGCATGGACAATAGGCAAAAAATAGACAGGGGGAGGGTAAGGATAGTATGGGAAATGTAGAAGCTAAAGAACTTATGACACACGGACATGAACTAAAGGGGGGAATGTGGGTGGGAGAGGGTGTGCAGGGTGGAGGGAAGTGAAGGGGGGGAAATGGGACAACTGTAATAGCATAATCAATAAAATATATTTTAAAATTATTACCAAAAAAGGAGGAAAGAAAGTATTACCTGTAGCATTAAAAAGTTACTCCATATAAAGAGACCCAACTAAAAGGGCAAAACACATACTCTTGTTTTAACCAACAATGAATAGACTTGAGCCAGCAACACTACCCCAGAATATAAAATTTGCAGAGATCACAAATATGAAAAATACCTTTTCTGCTTTAGCTTATACCTACCTCCTGTGTCCACATGTTCACCACCTGAAAGCAATAAAGATCTGCGTGCACACCGCATTTTCCTTGGGTGTACACTTCCAAGGAATGTTACTGATATCTAAGTCATATTTACCTACATACAGACAAAACTTGAGTGGCTTCACCTGAACTCGATGGGTTATTCATCACCAAGCCCTTATTATATGAAATGTTAAAGGGACTTATCTAAGGAATAGAAGATCAAAAACTCTGAACACTAAAATGACAACTCACAACTATCAACAACTGAACCTGAAAAAATGTAAACAAAAACTAAGCAAACAAGTACAGGAACAGAATCAGAGAAATGGAGATCACATGGAGGGTTTTCAGTGGGGCAGGGGAGGGAGAGAATGGCAGGGAAGGTATAGGGAATAAGAAGCATAATTGCTAGGCATAAAATAGACGGGGAGAGGTTAAGAATGGTATAGGAAACAGAGAAGTCAAAGAACTTATATGTACGACCCACGGACATGAACTAAGAGGAAAGAATGCTTGAGGGTTGGGGGATGCAGGGTGGAGGACGGATAAAGGAGGGAAAATTGGGGAAACTGTAATAGCATAATCAATAAAATATTCTTAAAAACTTGTGACATCTTTTTTTCCTTTTGGAGTAAATATATATATTTTATTAATGAGGCTTATTTTTATTATTCTTCTGTTTTTTTCCCTAGATAAAAGTTAAACAGCTAGAAGAACAGCTACAGTCTTTCACTGAAATCCATTCACAGAATGATCACCTACGAAAGTTGAATAAGGCTCTAGAGGCCAAATATACTCAGGTGTGATTAATAGCTACAAACACATTGCTATTAAATTGTTTTAATTAGCTTTTAAGAAATTGATGCCTTTTATCCCTGCCTTACGATACAATGCCAGAATGATTAATATTCTCTCACTTAATTCAAAAAGCACTTTTTAAACTCCCTATAAGTCCATGGTTCTGCTAAGTCATAGAGGAATTCATAAAGATGCCTGGAGCAGGATTGGGACATTCAACTTGCTTGTACTCTAATTTGAGGTTTAGAAATGTGCTCAATACACCTTATTATAGATTAGAAAGTATGCCTTTGAGAAACAAAGTAGATTGTGTTATAAGCATTCATAGGAAGGACATTATAATGGAAGCATGGAGAAATGCTTTCATAGAGGCAGTGGTTTTTAAATATGAGCCTTAAAACTTCTGACAGACGTGAGGAACAAGTATTTTTGATTTTTTTAATTACAGGCATCAAGATACACCAGCAACAGACTGCTTACTTGAAAGAGCTGTTAGTAGAGCATGGTGACTTGAGATTGAAAGCCTTTCATAGGTCACATAACATTTTAACAAACGAATAGAGAAAGTTAAATAAGAAATACAAGATATTTTGTGAGGAAAATAATCCAGGAATGTGTTACTGAAAGAAAGTGATTCATTTCAGTGATTTACAAATTTACCATGTATATAGTTTTTTAAAACAATCTTTGACACTAATAAGTATGTGTAACTTCTGTACCTTTAACATTTGTATATGTGTACCTTTGGTAACCAAGGAACTAGAATGTGTCTCCAAATGGAATTCTGGTAGGGTTCTACCATCAACTGTACTGGTAAAAAAGACCTCATGAGATCCGCTCTCCAGCAGGGACTTTAAGGTCTGCTTCTTCGTTAGGACATACTTTGCAGTGTGATTTCTTCATTCTGAGAGCAACAGAACACATTCTCAAGTAGTATTTTCCGTCTCAGCTTCATTTAGAGCATTGTGCTGTTCCTTGCAGTAAAAGGAACATTCTTTGAATATAACTCTAGGTTTAGTTAATTTTGTTGTTTTTAATTGGTGATGCCTCTAAGAAGAAGGAAATCTCCAGAGAGGCCTGCATCTTCAAAATTCCCTGAAAACTCCAGACCCAATGTAAAGGAAAGAACTTCATCAGTTGGTTTACCCAGTGTTATTCCAAACTCTACACGCCGTGTGACCTTTGCACCTACCCTGACTTCTGTGAGATCTTCTCAGGAGATCGGCGACTCTAGAATCTCTCTAAAGACTCTTTTGAATGCTATTAAAACCATGGAGGGAAGACTGGAAGGTAAAATAGACATTCTTGCCTCGAGACCATGTAGTAATGATGAGCCACCAAGTTTTCTTAAACGGGATTTGGTAAGTGAAGACTACAGATTACATCATAAGTAAATTTCAGGTTTATACAATGAAGAATAGTGGTAACAACCCAGAAAGATGACGTTCGCAGGTATGAATAACAACAGGAAATTAGGTTCTTCACAAATAGGGAAAACTGGTGACACAGACCAAAACCATCATTCTGGCTATCACATAATTTTTGGTCTTGGACATAGAAAATACCAGATTTGACTAGTAGGAGCCATTGAGGTTTTCTAAAATTTAATTTTGATTTTTTTTAAATTCAAAATATCTACTTACTAATCTTAATGTTCGAATTAAAATGTATGGGCAAAGCCAGATTTTAAAAGAGAAATACATTAATGGAAGCCCTAAAAACTTGAACATCAGAAAATATTTTCCAAAGAAAACTTTTTAAAACATCCATCTTTGTTTGATACTTAAACTTTGAAAGTACTACAGCTTGTTTTCTAGAGTTGACTACTATTTGATCCTTTCTACAAACATCTTTGCTAGTAGCCTTTTCATTCGTGTGTGTGTGTGTGTGTGTGTGTGTCTTAGAAACACTAGTAAAATTGTAAAAACTATATGGTTGGCCCCTGAACAACATATGAGTTAGAAGTATCAAACCCCTATGCAATCAAAAGCCTGCATGTAATTTTGTCTTTTCTAGTACTTAAGTTGTCCTTTGGTATCCACAGGAGATTGGCTCCAAGATCTTCCATGGATGCCAAAAATCCACAAATGCTCAAGTCCCCTATATAGAATGGCACAGATTAGTGCATATAGTCTGCCCTCCACATACACAGAGACTCCCAACCGTGCATCAAAACCAGTATAGGCGCTTACCGAAAATTATGTGTGTACGTGGCCCTGTACAGTTCAAACATACTGTTCAGTAGTCAAATGTATTCTTTCTTTTCTAAAAAAAAAAGATTTTCAGAACCTAGAAGTTGGCATCCTTTGTACTATTCTTGGGTCCCTAAGAAAAAGTTGAAGTATTTTATATGTTGCCAGTGAAAAGTTGTTTTTTTTTTAATGTATTTTATTGATTATGCTATTACAGTTGTCCCATTTCCCCCCTTCTCTCCCCTCCCCCCTGTATCCCCTCTCCCACCCACGTTCCCCCCCTTTAGTTCATGTCCATGTGTCATTCTTATGAGTTCTTTAGCTTCTACACTTCCCGTACTATTCTTGCCCTCCCCCTATCTATTATCAACCTACATTCTATGCTACTTATTCTCTATACCTTTTCCCCCTCTCTCCTCCTCCCACCCCCCCCCCTGCTGCTAGCCCTCCATGTGCCCTCCATTTCTGTGGCTCTGTTCCTGTTCTAGTTGTTTACTTAGTTTCTTTTGGTTTTGCTTTAGGTGTGGTTGTTAATAATTGTGAGTTTGCTGTCCTTTTACTATACATGTCTTTTCTTTATCTTCTTTTCTTAGATAAGTCCCTTTAGCATTTCATAAAATAAGGGCTTGGTGATGATGAACTCCTTTAACTTGACCTTATCTGAAAAGCACTTTATCTTCCCTTCCATTCTAAATGAGAGCTTTGCTGGATAGAGCAATCTGGGATGTAGGTCCTTGTCTTTCATGACTTGGAATATTTCTTTCCAGCCCCTTCTTGCCTGTAAGGTCTCTTTGGAGAAATCAGCTGACAGTCTGACGGGAACTCCTTTGTCGGTTACTGTCCCCTTATCTCTTGCTGCTTCTAGGATTCTCTCCTTCGTTTTTACCTTGGCTAATGTAATTCTGATGTGCCTTGGTGTGTTTCTTCTTGGGTCCAACTTCTTTGGGGCTCTCTGAGCTTCTTGGATTTCTTGGAAGACTGTTCCCTTTGCCAGATTGGGGAAGTTCTCCTTTATTATTTGTTCAAATATGTGCTCCATCTGTTGCTTTTTCTCCTTCCTGTTCTGGTACCCCCTATAATTCAGATGTTGGAACGTTTAAAGGTGTCCTGGATGCTCTTAAGCTTTTCCTCGATTTTTTTGAATTCTTATTTCATCATGCTTTCCTGCTTGGTTGATTCTATCTTCCTTCTGGTCCACTGTATTGTTTTGAGACTCAGATTCCTTCCCTTCACTATTGGCTCTCCTCCGCGTATCTTCCTGCATCTCTTTTATGGTAACCTGCATCCTTTCATCTAAATTGCTCCCAAAATCAACCAATTCCGTGAGCTTTCTGATCACCAGTGTTTTGAACTGTGCATCTGATAGATTGGCTATTTCTTGGTCGCTCAAAAGGATGAGTCCTGGGGGACTGATCTGTTCTGTTGGATATATGTCTTATGTCTTTCCCTGTCTCTGGTCGCTCTTGTTACAGTGGGGGGTGGAGCCTTAGGTGTTCACCGGGGCTGGGCATCCTGGTCGCTAGATTGTGACGTTATATGTGTGGGCGGGAGTGGGAGGGGACAGTGGCGATAGTTTCGTTCTCCCGGGCTCAGGGCCTTCCTTGGGCTCCTGGGCTGCGAGCTCTGCCCTGGCCCACAATCGCTGCCCCACTGGGTCCGCCAGCTGCAGCTTGCACACTCAGGGATCACCGCTGCGTTCTTGCGCCCCGGATGGCTGTCGCGCCGATTTTGCACCAAATTTTCCCTGACCTCCTCGTGCCGCCGACCTGCGCCAGCCCCCCACCCGCCCGGCTCGTCGTCTCCTACCGGTCTGGATGTACGGGTCTACTTCAACTTCTTGGCTGTCTGACTTCCATTCAGATAAATCCTGTCAGTTCTGAGTGATATTCTGTCTGTAAATTATTGTTGTTCTAATCTTGGTTGTGCGAGGAGGCACGGTGCATCCACCTATTCCTCCATCTTGCCGGAAGTCTCTCCGCCAGTGAAAAGTTTTAAGGAAGTGTAATAACGTTGAGAAAGAAGATGTGGAGAAAAGACATTGTTGTTTGTTGCTGTTGGGAGTATAAAACAGTTTTTCATATGGAAGGCAATTGGCAATATTTGTCACTTTACCCCACAGTTGTACTTCTAAGACTTTTTCCAAGAGATATACTAGCTCGTACATATGACATGATTACGAGTCACTTACTCAAGTATTGTTTGTTAATAGCATAAGACAGGAAACAACCAAAATCCCATCACAAGAAACTGGCTAAATAAATCATGGTTTAGCCATGGTTTGGAATACTGCTTGAAGATAGATATTTGATATATAAGTTATATAACCTGTGCAGTTCAAACTCATTGTTCAAGGGTCAATTATATGTGTGTGTACATATATATATACACACACATATATTTACTCACTTGTAATGCATGGTATATCTCTAAAATGAATCACAATAAATTGGCAATATTATTTTTGATGAAAGAGACTGGGTGACTGGGAGATTTCACTTTACGTTTTGTATCTAAGAATAAAATGAATGTGCTAGCCATTCAAAATAATTAATTTCATGTACATTTCATTTTCAATAAAAATGAAAGTAGAGAAATGATGGTTTGTTTAACAAATGGTGATGGAGCACAATCAGATATCCACATTCGAAAACAAAAAACTTTTGAGCTCTACCTCATAGGGTATATAAAAATTAATTCAAAATGGATCAGAGCCCTAAATGTAAGACCTAAAACTACAGAACCTTCTAGAAGAAAACATAGGTGAAACTTTTTGTGATCTTGGATTACACAAAGATTTTTTTATTTGACATCAAAAGCACAATCCACTGAAAAAAGATAAATTGATAGCTTATGCTCTTCACAGACATTGTTAAGAGAATAAAGAGGTAATCTGTGGACTTCAAGAAAATATTTGCAAATCACATGTCTGTTAGAGGCCTTGTCTCCAGGATGTATTAAAAACTCTCAAAACTCAATAAGAAAAAAAAAACAATAAAAAGAATGGGCAGAGTATTGAACAGATAGCTCATCAAGAAAGGTATGTGGATGGTGTATAAGCACTTAAAAAGATGTTAAACATCAGCCAGTAGGGAAATGCAGATTAAAACCACAATGAGTTACCACCGCACAACTCTAGGATGTCTAAAATTTTAGCAACTGATCATACCAAGTATTAGTGTGGTTGCAGAGCAGCGGGAATTCTCATACACTGCTGAAGAGAATGTAAAGTGGTATGACCATTGTGGAAAATAATTTGTAGTTTCTTTAAAAGTGCAACATACTACCACCTACGACCCAGCCATTTTACTCCTAAGTAGCTACCAAAGATCAATGAAAACACATGTCTGCACAAAGGCTTGTACACAGTGTTCACAGCAGCTCTGTTTGTAATAGCTGAAAGCTGGAAACCACTCAAGTGTCCAGCAGGTGAATAGATAAGTAATTGCAGTATATCCATATGATAGAATACTGTTCAGCACAGAAAGGAATGAACTATAGATACATGCAAAAGATTGAATGAATCTCAATTACACTGAGTGAAAGAAGCCATTCAAGAAAGAGTATATACAATATGATTTCTTTTTTATAAAAATCTGGAAAATAACTGTTGTGACAAAAAACAGATCAGTGGTTGCCTTGGGTGCAGGTGTAGCAACAGGAAGAGATGGAAGGGAGATTACAAAGAAGCATAAGGAGAATTTTGGGATGATGATTACATATTAATTATCTTGATTATTGTTTTGAGTTTATATATACATCAAAATTGTACACTTTTATGTATACACAGCTTATTGTATGTCAGCTATATCTCAGTAAAACTATTAAAAAATAATGTGAATATTACTTATACAAAAGTTATTAAATTGTTTAAAATAACATTCTTGACATGACAAAACTTTGGAGATAGAAAACAAACTAGTGCTTATCAGAGTACAGGGGATGGGCTGGGGGAGGGTATGAATACAAAGAAGTAGCACAAGAGAGTTTTTGTGTGGTGATGGACGAGTCCTATATCTTGATGGTGGCGATGGGCATGAACAGTGTGCATGGGATGAAATTAATAGATGCGTGTGCATAGTCTTCACAGTCTTACCTGCCTTCTCCCTTATTCTGGCCTTCCATCAAGACTGTCGAATGTTAGGTTTGCTTGTGTTTGTTCATGCAAATTTATTTTTGTGTTGGAGTTCTCTTTAAAGGGAAAAATAGCTAATAAAACTGGTTTTATTTATAATAAGCATATATAGTTGAACATTTTAAGTTTGGTTCCTAAATTGCAGGGTCTTACTCTAACTGTTGATTTATTATTGTGCTTTCGGAAAATCTTTACTGTTCCCTTTTTTTCTACTAAGGTAAAATCCATTCTGGAAAAGAATGAAGAGGAGCTCTCACAAGCCATGAAGTGTCGTGACGCAGCACTGAAAGAGAGTCAGAAGTTGAAAGGGGACCTGGAGGCTTTGGAGGACAGGGAGAACAAGAAGGTAAGGCATCAGTCCTCTCGGAAGGTCTGTTGCTGGGGCGAGGCACTCAGGTAGTCTTTCACAAGCCATATGCGTCACTTCTTGTTACCTTTAGTAAGAAACAGTGAGTATTGATCCAGATGAGCACTTTTCTTCTAAAGAAAACTTTAGAAGCACTTGGAAATGTTTTCTTTAAAAAGGCATCATTTAACTCCCAATTTTTCAACTTCCTGTCTTAAAATAATCAAAGGGGCCCTGGCTGTTGAGTGCCGGCCTGTGAGCCAGAGTTGCAGATTCAGTTCCCAGTCAGGGCACATTCCTGGGTTGCAGGCCAGGTCCCCAGTGGGGAGTATGTGAGAGGCAACCACATACTGATATTTCTCTCCCTCCTTCTTCCTTCCCCTCTCTAAAAATAAATAAATAAAATCTTAAAACACACACATACACATTTTAAAAAAGGATGAAAAAACCTTAACAAAACAATCAAAAGAAAAAATTCTAATTTTTTCTGTTGAAACACATCTGAACTTGGAAATAACTTGCCTACTTACGCTTTACTAACATGATAGTTACTGCTGTTAGTTCATGTTAAATTAAATCACTAAGAGCTTTCTACTTAATCAATGTGTGTACTTAGTGAAAACAAGTCACATCCCAAACTTCCCCTTGACAGTACTTCCTAGATTTTGCCTCACTGAAGAGGGCTGTGAGGTACATCCTTTTGCAGCAGCTACCACTTTCTCTTACGGTCTTTAACCCTGAGATAATTCTGATGGGCTTCAGATGTGTTCTCCTCTTCTGCTGCCATCACGCAATAGCTGACCGGGGCCAAAGCAGGCCAGTCTGAGACCACCTCTAGACCCAGGAAGTTGTTGACCCCAGTGTCTAGTTAATACATGCCGAGGCATGCCAGTAGTTGGGAAGCTCTTCAGAGTTCTCTGTGGAATTCATAGGTCAGGGTCTAGTTTTCTTTTTCTTAAAGTCACAATAACTTAAAAAAATAAAATACACTTTAATTATCTCTCTTAGCATTCTGCCATGCGTGATTTCCACACTCTCTACCTAGAAGCAATGGAGTCAGCAGCAGCAGAATAACCGGAGAGAATCAAATGTCTTTGTCTGGTCTCACTTTCTATTAGGTGGGAAACTTTCAGCGACAGTTGGCAGAAGCTAAGGAAGACAACTGCAAAGTCACAATCATGTTGGAGAACGTGCTGGCTTCTCACAGTAAGATGCAAGGTGCTCTGGAAAAAGTGCAAATAGAGCTTGGGCGGAGGGATTCAGAGATTGCAGGCCTCAAGAAAGAAAGGTACTGGAGATTATTTTTCTGTCCTTGTACTTGTATTTTTATGCTGCACTACAGTAAGGAGCAGTGTGAAGTCAAGAAACCAAGTCACTTTATAGTCCTTCCTTTGCAGAAAACTAATGTTTAAACAATGAGTTTAAAGTTATGAAAAGTCTGGAATTAGAAATTAACATGACTTTTAGAAATTCAAAATTCTTATACTTTTGTAGTGATGTAAAGGAATGTGCATTCTAGAAATTCATGTGATTCACATTTCACCCTTGCTGTTTTCTATACTTTCAACTCACCCTTGGATCTGCAGGACTATAGTTGTCAAGATAATTGAAGCTAAGTGCCTACTTTAGTTTGAATTATCTATTTATTAGCATCCTATTTAAAGATTAGTAGTTATTCTAGATGAATCATTCTGAGAACTACAACTAACCATGTTTTATAAGTAAACTGCTTTAAATGTTTCAAAAATTACATAAAAGTTTTCCTTTCAAGTTAATGAACAAAGGGTCTGAGTTTAGTAAGGCCTCTAAAATACATTCTAATATGTGTGTTAGCGGTGCGTATTGCCTCTGTGTTATGAGAGGAAGAGTTTCATATTCATTGTACTTATTTTTATTTGTTACATATTTTAAGTGTATATTCTGCACTGAAAAAGAAAATTCAAGGGGAAGGTAATAAAAATGTTGTTTACCATTCACAATAAAATTCTAGGTAGCTGTTGTATTTAGAAGCAGAAATTTCGACATTAAGCCAGTCCATACAGAGGTGATACATTTCTGTACTAGTGAATGTATGTGAATGTGTGTGTGTGTGTGTGTGTGTGTGTGTGTGTTCAGTGAATATATACACAGGGTCTGGCAGAAGTAACGCCATTGAGTGTGGTTGGTGGGGTACATGAATATCTCACATGAGATGGACAGCAATTTGAACATTTCACCTAAAATGTCTTATGGTGTGCTTGAGTGTGATAGCGTTATGTTACAGATTAACATGCTTATGATTTTGTAATAAAAGATTTGTATGTAATAAGGGGCATTATTTGTACCAGACCCTGAATATATTCAGTGAATATTCAGTGACTATATATATATCAGTATATATTCATGAATATAAATATTTATAGTAATTTATATATTATTACCAGCCCATTAGTTTTTGACATGTATTGATAGCATAATGCAGCAGTTTTCAACCTTTTTCCACCTCATGGCATTTCTGTACTAGTGAATGTATGTGAATGTGTGTGTGTGTGTGTGTGTGTGTTCAGTGAATATATACACAGGGTCTGGCAGAAGTAACGCCATTGAGTGTGGTTGGTGGGGTACATGAATATCTCACATGAGATGGACAGCAATTTGAACATTTCACCTAAAATGTCTTATGGTGTGCTTGAGTGTGATAGCGTTATGTTACAGATTAACATGCTTATGATTTTGTAATAAAAGATTTGTATGTAATAAGGGGCATTATTTGTACCAGACCCTGAATATATTCAGTGAATATTCAGTGACTATATATATATATCAGTATATATTCATGAATATAAATATTTATAGTAATTTATATATTATTACCAGCCCATTAGTTTTTGACATGTATTGATAGCATAATGCAGCAATTTTCAACCTTTTTCCACCTCATGGCACACATAAACTAATTATTAAAAATCTGTGTCACACCAAAAGTTATATTCTATTTTTTCTGATTTGAAAAATAATAGGTATAATTTTGATTCATTCATACTGGACAGCTATTGTGCTGGCTGTTGTGATTTTTTTATTTGACAACCTAGGAGAAAAGAAGTCAGTGCCTCTGACTAAATAGTCAGGTATTGGGTGCTTTAAAAATTCTTGTGGCGCACTGGTTGAAAGTCTCTGGCTAAGTATATCAAGTCAGATTTGTCCCATAGATGGCACAAGTTTTTAACTCGCAGGAGTCTTCATTTCTTAACCAGAAGTTGAGACTACTAATTGTCACCTGCCAACTCTCAGGTTCTGAGCATCTGTAACCTACTACAATATGCCGTTTGAGCTTGGAAGGAAAGTGCCCTGTGACTCCCAGTGGCATCATTCCATCCACTCTTGTCTCCAGCCCCTCCTCCTGTGCTTGCACTCATAGGGCTCTGAATCAGCAGAGAGTGCAGAAGCTGGAAGCAGAGGTGGACCAGTGGCAGGCCCGGATGCTCGTCGTGGATGCCCAGCACAGCAATGAGGTACAGTCAGGCTGTTACTAATAACACTAAAGTGTTTGGTTTTATTGGGATGTTGGTATTTTGGAAAAATGGAGTAAAACAATCAGGTAAATTTCCTTTTCACTCAAGTCTGAGTTTTGGACAGTGACATATTTACAGATAGGAAGCCAGCGTGCAATCCAACAATGAATCATTTATTAGGAAACCAGGACAAAAATTATGCCTAATGCTTTTTGTCTTATATGGTTCACATTCTTTTCATTTATTAATGCATAACTGATTGAAGAAGTTAAAGGGCTTGGAGAATAACTATACCCTCAGTCAGAAGCAGCTAGAGCCCTGGCAGGGTAGCTCAGTTGGTTAGAATGTTGTTCCCATATGCCAAGGTTGCGGGTTCGATCCCTGGTCAGGGCACATACAAGAATCAACCAATGACTGCATGAATAAATGGAACAACAAATTGATGTTTCTCTCTCTCCCTCCCTCCCCACCCCTGTTGCTCCCTTTCTAAAATCAGTTTTTTAAAAAACTAGCCAGAGTGAGCCCCCTACTAGAAGGACACACATACTCGCATGTGTTCACAGGTATATGCACACATGAAAATTTATCTACACATAAGCATGTACATAAAATACCCATGGATCATTTATATAAATACTTTTTTTTTTTCTGGAAGGATATACAAGACGTAGTTGCCCGTTCTTATCTCTGTAGGCAGTGAGACCAGAAGGTCATAGGATCAGGAGGGGTAATTTAACTACTGTAAACATTTAAAAATTAGAATAAATTAGGTTGGCTTTATTTTCCAAAGCCCTCTAGTGACCAGTAGAGTAGATCCTTCCCATTGCCTTCTAAGAGGCCCCAGAGCGATATTTACAGTAAATTCTCACATATTTATTCCAGGCATCTGGAGAGATTCCTGGTTCTGTTTCCAATTAATTGTTGTCTCAGCAGCACTTGATGATGTAGGGGGAGTGACTGTACAGTGTTATAGACTTTCTGCATCTGTTACAGTGGAATTAAAAACCCTCTTCTCTCTTTCAGATGGAGCCTCTACAGAAAGCTCTAGATGTAACCAGAGAAGACAACCGAAAACTGGCCATGAGCCTGGAGCAAGCTCTCCAGACAAACAATCATCTGCAAACAAAGCTTGACCTTGTCCAGGAGAAACTGGACAAAAAAGAACTTGAGTTACAGAATTTGGAAACCTTTAAGTAAGGGCAGTATAGTCATAATAAAATTAGGGAAGAGCCTCTGGGAGAGGAAGTTTGGCTTATTCACATAAACTGTTTTAAACCCTTTCCTCCTACTGAACTAGTACTCCCAACAGAGCCGTGTCAAGGAACCAGAAGTAGCTGAGCAGCAGCAGATATTACCTGTCTTGGGTGTGTTCATTATCAACTCATGTAGTATCAAGCTTCTCCTCTGCTCAGAGATTAAACCAAAATTGAACAGATACTGGTTAGAAGGGACGCTTGCATGTTTCTCCCAAACCTTGTCTGTCAAAAGCCTATGTGTCCTTTAAAAGCATGATTTGGAAAAGGAATAGCAGGAGCCTGGATGGGCTGTTCCCATCCAGGGGTAGGGTGACTCCATCTAAGCATATGCTAAACCATTGTTGTCAGTTTTGGCCTGAGATTAGTCAGGTCAAACCCATCGAGTTCAAGTGAAGCCACTCAAATCTTGCCTTAAACCGTATGTAGGTAAATATGACTTAGATGTCAGTAACATTCCTTGGAAGTGTACACCCAAGGGAAATGCGGTGTGCACGCAGATCTTTATTGCTTTCAGGTGGTGAACATGTGGACACAGGAGGCAGGTATAAGCTAAAGCAGAAAAGGTATTTTTTGTATTTGTGATCTCTGCAAATTTTATATTCTGGGGTAGTGTTGCTGGCTCAAGGCTATTCATTATTGGTTAAAACAAGAGTATGTGTTTTGCCCTTTTAGTTGGGTCTCTTTATATGGAGTAACTTTTTAATGCTACAGGTAATGCTTTCTTTCCTCATTTTTTGTAATAATTTTTAAATATATTTTATTGATTATGCTATTACAGTTGTCCCATTCCCCCCCCCACTCCCCTCAACCCTGCACACCCTCTCCCACCCACAATCCCCCCCTTTAGTTCATGTCCATGTGTCATAAGTTCTTTACCTTCTACATTTCCCATACTATTATGGCCCTCCCCCTGTCTATTTTCTACCTACCATCTATGCTACTTATTCTCTGTACCTTTTCCCCCTCTCTCCTCCTCCCACTCCCCTGTTGCTAACCCTCCATGTGATCTCCACTTCTGTGGTTCTGTTCCTGTTCTAGTTGATTGCTTAGTTGTTGTTTTTCTTTTAGGTGTGGTTGTTAATAATTGTGAGCTTTCTGTCATTTTACTATACATGTTTTTTATCTTCTTTTTCTTAGATAAGTCCCTTTAACATTTCATAAAATAAGGGCTTGGTGATGATGAACTCCTTGAACTTGACCTTATCTGAGAAGCACTTTATCTGCCCTTCCATTCTAAATGAAAGCTTTGCTGGATAGAGCAACCTTGGATGTTAGGTCCTTGCCTTTGATGACCTGGAAAACTTCTCTCCAGCCCCTTCTTGCCTACAAGATCTCTTTTGAGAAATCAGCTGACAGTCTGATGGGAACTCCTCTGTAGGTTACTGTCTCCTTATCTCTTGCTACTTCTAGGATTCTCTCCTTCATTTTTACCTTGGCTAATGTAATTCTGATGTGCCTTGGTGTGTTCCTCTTTGGGTCCAACTTCTTTGGGACTCTCTGAGCTTCCTGGACTTCCTGGAAGTCTATTTCCTTTGCCAGATTGGGGAAGTTCTCCTTTATTATTTGTTCAAGTAACTTTTCCACTTGTTGCTCTTCCTCTTCCCCTTCTGGTACCCCTATCATTTGGATGTTGGAATGTTTGGATGTTTGGATGTCCTGGAGGTTCCTAAGCCTCTCCTCATTTTTTTGAATTCTTATTTCTCCATTCTTTTCTGTTTGGTTGTTTCTTTCTTCCTTCTGGTCCACTCCATTGATTTGAGTCCCAGTTTTCTTCCCATCACTCTGGTTCCCTGTAGTGAACTGGTTCCCTGTGCATTTTTTCCCTGCACTGGTTCCCTGTACATTTTTCTTTATTTCACTTAGTGTAGCCTTCATTTTTTCATCTAATTTATAACCCAATTCAGCCAATTCTGTGAGCATCCTGATTGCCAGTACTTTGAACTGTGTATCTGATAGGTTGGCTATCTCTTGGTTGCCTAAAAGTATTGGCTCTGGGGCTTTGATCTGTTCTTCCGTTTGAGACTTTTTTTTTTGGGGGGGGGGGGTCTGGTAGAGCTTGTTACAGAGTAAGGGGTGGAGCCTTATGTGTTCTGGGTGGGGGGTGCAGCCCAGTGACTGGGTTGTGACACTGTATGTGAGGGCAGAGTCTGAGAGGGAACAGTGGCACCTACTCTGCTGTCAGATTTCAGTCCCTTCTGCCGCTTCCCCCAAGCAAACTGGGCCTTTCTGGTGCTGATTCCCGGGTGGGTGGGCTTGTGCACGTTCTAGGACCCTGTGGATCTCTCCAACGCACTCTCCTGTGAGGCTGGGAGCCTCTCCTGGCACCTCAACCCCCACAGGTGTTTTCAATCAGTGTCCAGAGGCTCTATTTCCTGGCACTGGGACCCTGGGTTGTGTGGTCTGTCTCACTGCCCAGTTTCACCTGGTTTATCCGCATGCAAATGTGGGATTGCCCGGACAGCCAGCCACCTTGCACACAGCACTTTGCTTCATAATCGCCACCTCGCTGGGTCCGCCCACTGTGGTCTTGTGCTCAGGATGCCTTACACGCCTGGTGCCACCGCTTTTTGTGCCTCAATGCCTCTCCACCCGGCTGCCCGACTCCACCCTTCCTACCGATCTGCATGAATGTGTATATTTTAACTCCTTGGTTGTCTGACTTCCATACAGTTCGATTTTCTGACAGATTTGGTTGTTATCTTGTTTCTAAATTGTTGCTGACCTTATTTTGGTTGTGCAAGGAGGCACAGTGTGTCTACCTACGCCTCTATCTTGGCCGGAAGTTCCCTTTCCTCCTCTTAATGAGCTCCACATTGGTGAGGTTCATCTGGTAACTGATTGCATTTATTCACTCACCTTTTGGAAAGTTGCAAATTCCCCTCCAGATCTTTCTTACCTCCTTACCTTCTAAAAGTGATTGTTATCTGTCTTTTTCAAAACAGAGAACAGATGGCTGAGGAATCTAAAATGGAAGCACAGCTGCATGCTGAACGTGTAGAAACTCTAAGGAAGCAGTTTCAAACAGAGAGAGACACTGCAAAAAAAGCGACACAACGGGAGGTAGCTGAGGTATGGAGTCAGGTTTCCCTCTACCTGAATGCCTTTTAAGACCTGAACTGGCTATTGGATGCTGTTATTCTTTGGTCCTTCTAATCCCCCTTGACCAACCAGCAAGCCAGATGCAACTGAGCCCTCTCTGTGCTGTTTGTAAACAGACACCAAAAAAGTTTCGTATATACTATTGTCTGCCCAGTGAAGGAAGCCTTGATGAGAGTTTTCCCATCAGAGACTGATAACTGAGTGGGAGGGAGGAATAAAGAGACTGTCATCGGAGATGTATGTCAAATCAGCTGTCTCCTAGGCTCACGTCACCAGCATCCCAAGAGGCAGGTGGAAGCAGAAGACACGTGGTCCCTGCTCTGAGTGTGCTGAGTGACCCTTGTTTAGTTGTGATCCCCACTCTTTACATGCGACAAACAGTGAAAACATCAGAGGACTTTCCTCGGATAGCTAGAGGCTGTGTACAGTTTTGAAGGAATTTAAAGTTAGGAAAAGTTTGTTTTATAGGCTAGTTGGGTGATAGAAGAAGGGAAGCTAGATTGAGACTGGAGGAGCTGACAGATGCCCAATGTGAGAGGGCGAACAAAGCTTAGTAACAATGAGCAGGGCATGTGAGCAAATGAAAAGGGTATGTCTCTCTCTTGATCAGAGCAGATACTAGGGAATGTCTGAGAAAGAGTGGCTAGCCTGGACAGGACCAGCCATGGCCTTGACTGCCAGAATGTTGGATGGGACCTCTTAGGCAAAAGTGGAGCTCTGTGGGTTTCCGAGGAAGGTAGGGGCGGGGTGGGTGGAGGTGATGGTATGAGCACAGTTTTAGGAATGTTGGTCTTAGAGCAGTGGAGGGTAGGCCAGAGTGAAAGGAACTGGAGATATAGAGGCTCAGGAAAGCTAGAACAGTTATTTTGGACTTTAAATGGTTAGGTCTAAGCAAAGTAGTTCTATTGAAAATAGAGAACAGTTAAAAAAAAACAAAGTCATTTTAATAGAAAAAAAACATCAAGACAGACACTAAATGTTGTATCATGAGCAAAGGAGAGGGAGGAATTAAAATAATTCCAAGACTTGGTTGGGGTCACTGGTCTTTAATTTGCCAAATTTGGTACATTTAGCAATTAGAGTGTACCTTTCAAATATTTTGCCAGATTTCAGCCAGGATAGGGCAAGCAGTAAATATCCCCAACAAAAGGCACAAAAGATACCATCCTCCCAAAATCCAGAGCCACCAGAAGAAAGAAAGGGTAGGATAGCTCCTCTGACAGCTGGCAACAGTCACTGACAGCCTGGCAGCAAAGGGAGTACAACCCACATTCCTGCCTGCCCTGTCGAGCCACAAATAGAGTGGAACCCACATTTCTGTGCAGCTGTACTTTGTGAGCCCCCAACCTGACAGGTGCCGAGCCCAGTTCTCAGAACACAAAATGAGACAAACGAGGCAATGGCTGTCCCTGGTGAGAAAGGATTAACCACCAATGGATCACTGAAAGCTATTCAAGGATCCATGCAGATGGATCCTTGCTATTCATACATATGTTTTTTGCCTACCAATCTGAATTCGGAAAGGAAGGGACAATGTGAAATTTTACCTTCTCTTGAACCAGGCACCACAGGTAGGGATGTGCGATAGCTGACTTTGGTTAAGAATTTGCGCTTATTTCCAGCTTCTGCCCATTTCCCCAGGATCCTGTCTGTAGGCTCTGAAGTGAGTGGGGTGTGCCAGTGAGGTCTCATCCTGGTCACCAGAAGCCATAGAGGAGGAAAAATAATTTTCTCTCTACCCTTTATGGTGAGTGCTAGGCTGAGACCCCTTTTTCTTTGGAGCACCTTATAAACAGATGAGCCTTTCTAGCTCAAAGTTCCCCACTGGGCCACTGTGATTCAAGATTACCTTTGGTAAGGTTAACTTGCTTGTTCAGGCTTTGAACAAAGTTTCAGTCACCTGAGGCCTCAGCCCTAGACTCAGGTTCAGCTTAAGTCAGACCCAGTGTGGAAAAAAGAAATGCTGCGATAAATTCCAGGAGCCTGTAGCTGGAGAGCTGCAGAGCTAGGATCTGAGAGGGGCCCACCTATGCCTCTGACCTCCAGATGCATCGAGAAAAGAGGGGGCTCAGGGGGCTCCTGAGTAACTTTGCCTGGTTGCTTATTGTTCCTGGGGGCTATCTAGGGTCTCCCTCCATTTCTTCTTCTGACATCAGAACCGTTAAAAATTTTAATATGCCTTAGTTTATATTTTAAAAGTTGATTTGAGGTCAATTCGAATTGCGCAGCATCCAGTCTAGTAGACAGAAAGTTACAAGGAGCTATACAAAATGAGAAGAAGAGAGCAGGAACAAGGAATTTATACTTGGTGAAAAGGCAGGTTGTTATTGCAAAGTCACAATCTTTTAGGGTTATAACAGGGTTCTACCAGGAAGATTATCCAGCTAGTGTTGATCAGGTGACTCTGATCAACAGGTTCAAGAGTCCATTTCTGGGAGAACTGAAACTGTAATTAGTCTCAGTTTGGTGACGGAGCATAAGTGACTCCATTTTGGGCCTGCTGTCTTGTTTTTAACAGTAATCACTATGCTATTTTTCCACCAGGCAAGTTTCTTTAAAAACAAAAGGCAGTATTATAAAACTACATGCCATCATAGTTAATAACTGACAAATATTTATATAAACTACCATATAATTTATTTTCACTTCTCTAGACATGGGATCACAAGTGACAGAAGCTCCCCTTTAAGAAACACTTAAAGCAGGGTTGTGATCACGGAGCAGGGTTGTGTATGTGCCAGGCTCTTCATTCCTTCTATACTTGGTCTTATTTAACTGTTAAGTGAATCCTATCAAGTAGGGTCTTCACACTCTTTTTCCGTGATAAACCTGAGTCTTAGGGAAGTTAATCACCCAAAATTAGTAATTGGTGAACTGAAATTTGAACTTCAGTCTGACCCCAAATCCACGCTCTTAAAATTAAGAGCAGATGTTGAACTTATATTTACATTGTTTATCTGTCCTAAGAAAGATTGTGTTCTTTAGTGTTAAAAATTATGAAAATCACTTAGAGTGTTCCTCCACTAAACTACTTATTTGGACATTATCATTGCCTCACTTACCCTCCTTTTTAAAAGAAAGGTTTAAAGAAAACAAAATACAGGGACAAAGCTACATACATACGCTTCTCTCACTAACTGGAAGGTAAAAATGTTCTGATTGTCCCTTGTGTTCCACAGCTGAAGAAAGCCCTTGATGAAGCCAATTTCAGATCAGTGGAAGTGTCCCGTACCAACCGAGAGCTGCGGCAGAAACTTACAGAGCTAGAAAAGCTACTGAACAGTAGCAAGGAGAAAATAAAGAACCAAAAGGCGCAAATCAAGCTCCACTTGTCGGCCAAGGCGAATAATGCTCAGAATGTAGAGAGGATGAAGGTTGTATGAGAAACCGTATGCCTCCCCTCACTTCCTCAGTAACTGACGAAGACCCAGGCGGGCAGTTCTTTGGGAGTTACAGCCTCAGCCGGGAAGCGGGCAGATTGCCTTAGGGGAGACTCTCTCTTTTTCCAGCCCAGACACTGCTGTATAAATGTTTGGTTTCTCGGTAGCTGCCAGTGTCTTGTTCCAGCTCCCACAGGAGACACAGATGTATGGGACTTTGCTCTGTCAGGGTCAGTGGGCTGGGTGGGAAGGCGAGCCCAGGAGGAACTGTTAACTGTGGATCCCATGTGGGACTCTTTGTCATCCTATAAGCAAAGAGCGAGCCAGCCACTCCACTGATCTGTGTTATTTCCACATTTACTTTCAGCAAATAGAAACAGAATTGAGGCAGATGGAGCTAATTAAGGATCAGTATCAGAAAAAAAACTATGAACAGGTAGATGATTTCCACAAACTATGTTTACCATTCATATAAAATCCTGAACTTGGACACCAAGTGTCTCCCCTCTCTCCCCTCTTTGTGCCCTGCCAGTCGTTGAGTATCCAGAGATTTGTATCTGAAATGAATAATCTACAGAAAGAGATGCAGATGTTGGCCCGGAGCCAGTACGACACCTCAGCACGGAGCAAACAGCAAGAGCTGCGGCTGGAGACGGAGCGGAAAATAAGGCAGGAGCTAGAGAATCGGTGCCAGGTAAACGGTTTCCTGAGATTCATCTCAGAGCCTATCAGCAAACAACGTGGGCCCAAACGCCCAGCATTAGAACACCTAAATTTTCTAGATCTTATAGACAAAAACAAATGTATAAGTTGTTTATTTTCACTAAGTTATTAGAATCATAGTGTCTAGGAAGTAGCCTATAGCTTCAACTGTGGCACATGTTCTCAGTGTTTAACTTTACAAAAATGATATGCTTTTTAAAAAGAACGGCTGAAACTGCCCTGACCGGTGTGGCTCAGTTGGTTGGGCATCACCCTGCAAACCAAAAGTTCACAGGTTCGAATCCTTGTCAGGGCATATGCCTGGATTGTGGGTTCTGCCCCATCAGGGTGTGTACCAGAGGCAACTGATCCATGTTTCTCTCTCACATCAGTTATTCTTTCCTTCTCTTTCTCTTTCCCTTCCCCTCCCTCTAAAAATAAATGTAATATTCAAAAAAATAAAAAAGAACAGCTAAAACTCACATATGCAAAGTAGTAGTTACTAAGATTTGTGAATTTCATGGTTTTCCAGGAACTTTATTCCCCTTTAGTTCTTCCTGTAGCTCATATGCACCCATTGCTATTACAAGACTTTTCTCTATTCCCAACCTAATGAAAAGCATAACATTTTATCCCTGAAAAGGGACCTTTATGAGATCATCAAGCTCTAGCTTCCAACACAGACTCTCTGCTACGAAA
Source organism: Phyllostomus hastatus (assembly GCF_019186645.2). Classification (NCBI taxonomy): domain Eukaryota; kingdom Metazoa; phylum Chordata; class Mammalia; order Chiroptera; family Phyllostomidae; genus Phyllostomus; species Phyllostomus hastatus. Next base: position 93,100 of record NW_025333672.1, read on the forward strand.
AGTATCCCTCCCATTCTGGAAAGCAATGTTAATCACTTTGTTTCAGGAGAAACAAATCAAAATCAAATCATAAATCAAAATCAAAATATGTAATCATATACACATATGTACACTGTAGGTAAACTGAAAATCACTGCTCTACCTTGTATTTGGGTAGCACCTGAGGTTAGATGTCCCCAGTCACGGTTTCATAATGTGGTTGCTCGCTTACTACCAATATTGAAGCTTTTTGTTCAATGAGGTGCACTGGGACTTTGTAAACTGTTTGGATCACGTTTTCAGGAACTTGAAGAAACTGTCAGACACCTGAAGAAATGTAAAGAGGCGACAGAGAGTAAACTGAAAGAAGCCAGTGTGGAATCAGAACAGGTGAGCCAGAACCACGGACATAGAGAATTAGACAAGTTTCTTCAGACACAGCCGCCTTGAAGCACGCAAGTCAGTGTAAACTCCTTGGTTAACGTAGTCGTCAGGAGCACGACAGGCAAGAACCAGCAGCTTACTGAGTGTAGGCTCCTTTATAAAGAAGAAAGCACTTTTAGACCCAGACCGTGTGTCCTGACGAGAGACACCGGGCTGCCAGAGTACTGGCGGATCCTGGCACCCACGTCCCGCCCAGTAAGCAGAAGATGGGAAGACCAGCTGTGTGTGGATTTTAACGTGTTATTGTTTGACGTGAAAGTGGAAGCTCTTTGTTCAATCAATAAATAGAAGTGTAAAGTAGGCCTTATTAATTTTTGAATTTGCTTTTTTTGAAAGCATTTACAATCATACATTTTTAGAGCTGGAACAGATCTTTGAAATCATTCTACTACAACCACCCCTATTTTCTAGAAAAAGAAACAATCTCAATAAGCTTAAGGGATTCCAGTGATGTTGCTATCAGTTGGCCATGATATTTCCCTTTTATAGCCATTAAATTACAGGGCAATATGACTATCACAATGGTATGTTAAAAAAATACGACTGTGACAAGCCCGAGTTTGAATGCCAGTGGTGACACGCGCTGTGCCCTTAGGGAAGTCACGTTTACGTTCCCTTATCAGGTCCCATATTCACGAGTCAGGAAGTCAACGCCCCCTGGCCCGTTTTGCTGGTAGATGGCTCAGAGGAAGTTTCAATAAGTGTTAGCTGTCCTCTCGTTCGCCACGCAGGAGGAGACAGGATATACAATGCCATTTCAAGCATCTTTCCCTGCACTGCTGGTAAAGGTGCTGGAGAAATGTCGGGCTCAGTCTGGTTTGGGGGTGGGATGTGCAAACAGGCCTGGAAGATAGCTTTGTAGCTTTCTAAAAGTTAGATAGCAAGGGGAACTCTACTTTCTTACCGCACGATGTCATAGCTCCACTGTGACCTCGCTGATGCAGGACAAGGACCCGGCAGCACACTTGTTGAGGACCTGCACATGGCAGGTGCCAGGCGATGGAGGCAAGGGTGAGTGAGCCACACAGAGCCCCTGCGCTCGGGGCCCAGAGAAAATGCCACTCTCTCGGGCTTCAGAACCAAAAACCAGAAATGCCGTCTCAGAACAAGTAATCAAAGTGGGAAAACCAGTCATTTTACTTTTTATTCTAGAGGGTGTGTTCTGGACCTGTTTTGAAGCATGCTTCACATAAAGTGAACATCTATTAGCTTTCCCTTCAAAACACCAGAGTAGCCCAAATACTTAGAAAAGTGCCAGGCATATATAAGCCATCAGTAAATATTTGTCAAATAAATGAATACTGATTACAATTCACCTTCAAAGACAGACTATCAGAGGGACTGTTCAGGTCAAACAGAGATAATTTGCAAATGTGTGCTTATGACCTCAGTAAAGTGTAAGGTATTTTTATGATAAAGGAAATAAAGAGAATACAGCTTATATAGTAAGCTGGTCCAGTTTTTTATTAATCCATTCAATTTTTTCATAAAGCACAACAGAAAAAAACCTGCCTCCACAGTTTAGGGACTTTGTAGAATTATTTAGTCTTAGAAAATAAAATTTAAAATATGGTTTGAACTACCATTCTCACTTTCAGTGTTGTATTGTACTTTCATCCCTACTTCTCTCCTGGACTCTGTCTTACCCGTGTTCACACCCAGGAAACACTACCAAAGGCGTAAGCAGCAGCAGGCCTGCCTTCGTCTTCAGCTCCATGTTCAGAAATTACTGTTTCACCTGTAGGATGTGTATTACGCAAATAGGTTGCAAGGACATTCCAGTCAGAATCTGGATCTTTAATACTTCGGTAAAAAGTCTCTTGAACTAATACACAAAAAAAACCTTTAACTGTTTGTTGTAACTTTTAATGATAACATTTATATGTTCAGATAACAGCTAACCTGGAAGAAGCTCACCGCTGGTTTAAGTGCAGGTTCGATGGCCTACAACTTGAGCTGACAAAAAACCGGTTACAGAGGCTTCCCCGGGAGAGCAGGTGGCGGGAAGAGGTAGGGCATTTAGTCAGACGTGGCTGTCTTAAGCAATTCTTAGATTTCTAATTATAGAAGTTCTGTCTTCATCCAGCTATCCTCTTTACTAATCTGTAGATTTCTTTAAACTACTGCAAGGAAAGCAGTGAACTAAGTTTTTTTTCTTAAAAGTTCTGCCTCCCCCGAGCTGTCCAGACTAGAACCACCTCCCTTGTGAGTAAGTGCTGTGAAGACGAAGTGGGCCCAGGCGCTGCAGTTAGTTTTGAACAGTGTCAGGTGTGTTTCTCTCCCACAGGACCAGGTGAAAAGGCGCAATGTCATGTCCAACCAGTCTGTTCTACATCGGTGGGAGAGCAAACAGAACCTTAGATTTGTGCCCAAGAAGTATCCTGATCTAGAGAGAAAGTGACATCCGTGACAGAGGAAGAGCTGCGTTAGCAGCTACACCGGACGACCCCCTGAGCCCAGCAACCAGGGCTGGCCTGTTTCCACGGTCATCGGAACACGAAGTCTTTGGTGTGGGCTGAAGATTTCGGACCCGAGTTGATCCTTTTATGAATTCTGATATCAATAGAGAACCACCCTATCTTTCTCTTTCCCTGTTTTCCACCCAATAAATTTACATTAATTTGTTGCACGATAGCAGATGCTGTTGCATGATACTTGGCTGTTTTTCTAGGTACAGTTTATCAAAACCATTTAATGAGAGAGATACTTTATGACACAGCAACTAAGTGATACAATGTTTTGTTTCAGTGAACTCTCCCAGGCTGACATCCAGGAGATAATCTTTGGAAATAGAATCACCTGGTAATGGTAAAAATTCTTCCACCATATTTTCAACTTATACCTTTCTATGCTGGGTAATTACCAGTCATCTTTAATAAGACTAACATCTCTTTACTTATGTGAGATATCTGAGGGATCGTGAATATCCAAGGGAAGCTATAAACAAAAACGGTTATTCAGAACAGCAGTCGGCGCCACTCCAGGAGACGCCAGCTCACTGAGCTCCCTGGCCAGGGCCCGTGTAGCATACCTTACTGCATTTCTCAGATTGTCCATAGCAGGAAACACTTGCTTCAGGACAGTGGCTTACAGAGTTGGATTGGTGATTGTTTCTAGTAACACTTAAAGTTAGAACTGCATATTTACTGTGCCGATTAACTAGCTTATTTCTGTGATATTTTAAAAGTGTTTCTGTAGTATTTTTGTAGTGACTATTGCATAGCATACTAGCTTCTGTTGTGGGCATCTACTTTCACCTAAAACTGTAAAAGAACACCCAACAAAATATGAAACAGTGGTTTCTAAGAGACTGGACATCATGGCACAAAGAACAATGGTCCCTGAGAGAAAGGGAACGGATGAGAGGAGTCTTCCTATTGTTCCAGCTCACAGCCTTGAGAGAATCCAGGCCGCGCACGGAGGGGAAGTCAGGGTGGAGCTGGGTGGGTCCCCGAGTCAAGGAGCTGGGACTCAGAGTCTGGAGAGACAGGGAATGCGGGAGTGCCAGAGAGGGGAGAGCTGCACGAAGGGAATTCCTGAGATGCCCAGAGAGTCCTCTGAGCATTCCGCCGAGTTCTGGCCAGCAGGTCACCTAAGGAAACTACCTAAGGCTGGGGAAAGAACCGTCCAGCGGGGTGGAGGTAACCGTGGCCAGGACACATGCACGAAACCAGTTCCTACCCAGGCAGCGCTGGAAGCTTTGTGACTCACAGGGCGTGGGTGGGTCATACAAAAAGTTGGAAAGGGAATGCTGCTCTGCCCCTACCTCACAAATCTCAAACACAAGACCCCAAATGATGAGTTTCCAAGTAACTGTGTTCCATAACAGAGCTTAGGAATATTTAGAGGAATGTAAAAATATGATACGGCACCCATCAAAGTAAAGTCACAGTGTCTGGCATTCAGTCCAGATTTATCAGACATGAAAAAAAGGAAAATATAACCCATAATGAGAAATTCATTAAAATTGACCCAGAACTAACAAATGTTAGAATTGACAGACAAGGTCACTGAAACAGTGTAACTATTATTATGATCAGAGTGTTATACCAGTGGGTGGTAATATGGGAAAGAAAAAGGGGCAATGATTCATAACTAACACTAGAGATTTACCACATGTACAAACATCAGATTTCTAGGTGATCCTAACATAAGATCAGAAGATGCTTTGACTAATTTTTTGAGGACTATAACTGTTCCGAAGGAAGGAGGCTAAGCTGTGGCTACTGAATGAAGGAATAATGAAGGAATTTCCAAGCAATTTTTCTTTTAAAAATTGACTATTTGATAATATGTGGCATCTGTTTTCTCAAGATCACTCATTATGCCTCTTAGCTGGTGATCAGTGTCAGTCATGGAGCAAGTGGCTTTCCAGCGGCCCTGCACTGTATCATTGTATTTTTTCCACCTTGGACTTCCTGGGGCAGTAAGGACTCTGTAAGCCATTAGCTCATGTAAGCCTCCTATAACTGGTCAGAAACAATGTGTAGTATACGTAAGACTAGAACAGACTGGAATATTTTCTGCTTACGACCCCCAACAAAATAGGGCTCTTCTCTTCTGATAGTTCTAATAAGAGATCCAGGCTCATTGGATTGACTGGTCCCATGCCACCCTCAACCAATCACTGTACGTTGAAAGATGGATATTATACTGATTAGTTAGGTCTAGACGTGGGAGGTGACCATCCCTGAAGCAGGGTGATTCCCCAAAGGAAATCAAGAACTCGTGTCAGACAAAATCACCGATGTCCACCACAACAATCACAACATTTTAAGTAGAGAAAATGCACCAAGGTGGTCGGTCACTAAGCAAACTCCACTAACGCTGCAGCCAGAGACTCTGAGCAGGTGCTAGGCTCCTCTCCAGTTCCGGCACCTCTTTGCTCCAGAGCATTGACAGAGACAGCCACCAGCTGAAGCTTTAAAACCCAACTCTTCAGTAACCTATGTAGGGGACTTCCAGGTAGCTGAAGACAGTGGGAACTGCACAGCTATTTCTCTCCCAGTCCTTCACAAGCAACATGAATCAAGAAATGGAAAGTAAATTCAACACAAAACCACATTCTCAGCATAATTGGAAGGCAGACAGTGTCAAATCTTCAAAATAACTACAAAGAGAAAACTCACCAAATCCCAATGCGCTCTCTCTCACATTTCTGCCCTTTCACCTACCACAAGGCTCCGTAGCAGAGGCAGATCCCCCTCCACAAAAGTGCAGGGAAGACCGAAAAAGAAGCTAGTGCGTGGGATCTTGGAGAAATAGGGGTAAGTCCCAAGATGCCCAAAGGAGAAGATTCAGATGAAAATAGGAGTCATTGAAGAAAGGCAAGAAAAACAACCAAAAAAATAAAAATGACAAAGGAGCAAAAAAGGTCAGGGAAAAAGTGGAAGGCAGGCAAAGAAGGACTAATATTCATGCTGTTGGAGCCCCGCAGAAGGAAAAAAAAACACATTTATGTGCATGAATGCTGAAAAGCCTTTGATAACATTCAACACCACTGAAGATAAAAATACACAAGAAAATAGGAATTGAGGTTTTTCTAAAAACATGACCAAATATACAAATGTAAATAAAAATATGTTTTTCATTTTATATAACATCTTATTCCTGGCGCCAAGGCACGGATGCTCACTGTCTCCACTACTATTTAGCGCTGTCCAGATAAAAGTATTAAACAATGCAACTGGAAAAAATCAAAGGCATAAGAATGGGTAAATAAAGTAAAATTTACCTTTTTGCAGATTTCATATTATTCCTAGAAAACTTCAGGGAATAAATCTAAATAAAAGAATAAACTGGCAGGATAGACATCAAACATACAAAAATCAATAGCCTTTAGAGAGGTTCCATTAGGAAAGTAGAATTACTGTTTTAAATAGGACTCAGATCTTGCACAAGGCGGAGGAGAGTCAGAGGACGGGAGCAGGAGTCAGCTGGCCTTCCCGAAGCCCTGCTGGGCTTGCCTGGCCAGGTGAGAGCCCTGACGGGTGCTGGCGGCCCCTGTGGGAAGCTGAGCCACGTGCGGGTAGGTGTTTTACTCTGGGCAGTGGAGCAAGGCTGATGAGCTGGAGGCAGAGAAGGGCAAAGATAAAATGGAAACCACCACCACCTCTGCATTCATCCCCACATCTACTGCTGTGATTGTCACAGAGTGATGGCTGTGGCTTCACTTCCGAGTCCTCAATCTCTTGCAAGCTCCCCTGGCCAGCTCTAACCCGGGACCACAGGCTCTGGAGAACAGTTCCTGCTGAACCAGACGACAGTTCAAACCACGTGAGGCAGGCTAGCAGGATGAGCCCTGGGCCGGCTGGTTGGGTCACAGTAGAATGAGCATCCAGAGGGCAAATAAAGGCAGGAAGGAGGGGAGCCCTTGAATGTATAAGTATCGTCTCCACTATCTGGTAAAGAAAGCATTTGAAACTGCTCTCATGCCAAGGCCTGAAAGAAGGAAGAAGCTCATTAACACCTTTGGGTATTCACGCCCCACCCCCAAGGTGGCACCACCTTTGCCTCTCAGTCAATATGTTAACCCCTCAGCTCTGTCCTGCCAACTGTGTAAGTCCTCAGAACAAAGGACCGGAGGAGGGGTGAGGAGGCTTGGAGCTCTGGGCTCTCCCTGCTGCCTGCACACTTGCCACCCTGGCCTTTGGCTGCCCCTTCCCTGCTTTGCCCTGAACCTATGCCTTCCACTCCCCGCACCTTAACTAGGCCCATTCTCCTCCATGAGAACAGATCACCAATAAGCCCTACTTGCACGCTAGTAGACCTGCTGATCTGTAATTCCTTGTGGCATTGGCAAGAACCAGGGTTCTCATGGTGACAGGAGAGAGCTCTGTTTCCTGATTTGGGTGGTGATTTCAGGGCTGTCTTCACTGTGAAATGATTCACTGGCCCCTACGCTTAGGATTTAAGCCCTTTTCCCTGAGTGTATTGTACTTCCCTAAAGAGTCATTAAAAATCATTGAAATAATATGGTGCTGGCTTAAAAACAGACAAACAGATTTAATGGAATAAGACGCAAAGTCCAGGAACATTCACCACCGGAATTTGGTATGTGATAGAATTTAACGTAAAGAAAGAATTTACACAATCCTGTCTTCTTCTCCATGAGGAAAAGACCTTGGATTTAGCCCCTCCTGGCGTTATTTGCCTGGAAACCTGATGGGGCAGTATCTGCAGCGTTACCAGGCAGCCTTGCCCCTTGTAAAAACAACCCCTAATGAGTACATTGCACCAAGACCTGGGGGACTACAAACAGACACCACTGCTGGCGGAAGGCAAGGCTTTGGTGCTACAGGGTTATAAACCCCTGTACCTATGCGTGACCTTCCTTGAGGGCCATGGGCTCTTACAGGCACTGTTGATTCCTGTGGGGCCTCGTTCTCTCACGCCTGTGCTGTCACTTGGGGGCCAACAGATTCACTTCTGGGCTGTTCTCGGACCCTGATGCTGTTCTGCTGACATGCTGTTGGGTTGGCCAAAAGTCCGCTTAGTTTTTCTATGAAATGAAAGACACATTTTTCATTTTCACCAATAACTGTATCGATTTCGATATTTTGCGTATGTCGACTATCTCCTGCTATTGGCTTCTAGTGGGTAGAGGCCAGGGGTGCTGCTAAACCTCTTCCAATGCATAAGACAGCCCCATAGCAAAGAATTATTTGGCCAAAATGTCAATAGTACCAAGAAACTTCACAAACGACTTTTGACACATTCGATCAGTCACAGCACTTTCTCCATGCACTATACAAATCTTTTTTTGCATTTTTTACCTTTCTTGAAATAATAATACATAATATGCCAAAAATAATGTGTATCTTCTTCCATCTTCAATATTAAAATGGCTGCACAAAAATTCATCAATTTTTGATGTTTTTCTTAATGCACAGGATGACAGCTGTCACAATACAGCCTAACAAAATTGTTTCAAATGAAGTTCAAGATGACTGAGCACTTAGTAGAGCCATCGCATGTAAAAAAACAGACAAATGTTTTGGCCAACCCAACATAATTCCAGTTACTATCCTGCAGAACCAAGTGAGGCCAGTGCCAGGTGTGGCCGGTTGCTCCTGTGAGCATAAGTGTCCCTGAGGACCTGAGGTCACTGCTGGTCGAGCAGGTGGACACTGCCGATGCCACTTTAAAGCAGCAGGCAAGATTATTCAGTAAAGGCCACGAGACAATAAGCTAGTTAGTTGGCCTTTAGTAAAACAAAGGTTGGTTTCCACCTCTTCCTACCTCACAAAACAAGCCTTTACATTCAGGTAGATTATATATTTAAAGGGGAAAAACACAACTTCCAGGTATGTACTGAGAAGAACTGAAAGCAGGGACTCAGATATTTGCACACCAGTGTTCACAGCACTGTTCACAACAGCTACACGTGTCCACTGAAGGATGAGTGGGCAGACAGAACTGGCGTATGCACAGAATGGAGCGTAATGCAGCCTTAAAAAGGAAGGCGATTCTGCCGCCTGCTACAAGGCGGACGAACCTTGAAATGAGCCAGTCACAGAAGGATGAACACTGACTCCACCTACATGATGAAGTGCTCAGAGTAGTCAAATTCACACAGGCAGAAAGGAGGAAGGTGGTGGCCCGGGCGAAAGAGGGCGTTTTAGGTGGGGAAGATGAAAAAGTTCTGGAGGTGAGGGCGCGACGGCCGCACAGCCGTGTGCATGCGCCTCAGGCCGCTGACCTGCGCACTTCAAAATGGCTCAGCTGCGGACTTTTGTGCTGTGTATATTCAGGCACAATGTTTACAGCGGCGGAACAAAACCATAAAAGTACTAGATTATATGAGCTTAAAGTTTTGTCATCTTGTGGAGAAAGAGACATTTCTAAGAATGACACCAAATGCAGAAAATCTGAAGGGGGGGAAAAAAAGACAAGAAAGAAAGAGCCTGCTGTTTTATGAACAAAATTAACAAACGCACAACAGACCCCTGAGTAGGAGACTCCTCCTCTTCTGCTTTGCTGTGCCTCGCCCCGGTGGCCTCCCTGGCACGAGACTAACTCAGGACCCCTCTCCCGGGGTCGGCAGAGCGCCTACATGGATCCCAGCACACACCCGCGAGAGACCGGAGGCCACTCCAGTCCACACTCCCCTAGAACAGATGCCCTCACTGTCAGGAGGGCACCCATTAGCAAATGCCACCCGTCCTCCTTCCCCAAAATCCCCAAGATGAAAGTGCGCGAGCAGCAAGCCTTTGGTGAGGCAGTATGCTTCCGCAGCATTTACACCAATGCTCGTACCCAGGGTGGTTCTCTGTCCTCTCCTGGTCCCCAGAGTGGTCCTCTCACTGCCCGGTTACTCTGGACTGACCTGGTGAAATGCTGCTGATTTCAGAACTGTCTCTGACAAGACACCTGTGATACTCATTGGACCCCAAACACGTGCTCCATTCTCAGAAGCTGATGGAGCTGGGACGAAATCTCTTTGAGTTTAATGCTTGTGTAAAAGTGGTGTGTTTCACAGCCTTCTGAGGTGCATCAGAAATGGCACATCAAGTGACAGATTTCTGCCCTCCTGGTTCCTCCAGGAGTCGCCCCATTAGGCACTTGTTTCTCACGCTCCTTCACAGCCTTCCGGCACCACTGAATTGTCACCTACGGTAGGGCCACCCACTCGTTCATTTCCTAACAGCCTGGCCGCTGAGCAGAGTGGGTCTGCAGTCCGCCACCATGAGCGGCTGGTTCCCATCAGGCACTCCAGGGCCTCCTGAACTCAGGGCACCGTGGACTCACCCATCTAAGCCTGCTTATTCAGTGAGCTGTAATTCACACACAGCCCTCACCTACTGGGGACTATCGGAAATGCATAAGGACTTCACAGTTCAAATGTATAAAGACCATTAATTAAGAATTCCTTGCCCTGGCCAGTGTGGCTTGCTTGGTTGGAGCGTCATCCCGTACACCAAAAGGTTGTGGGTTCGATCCCCAGTAGGTGTGCATATGAGAGGTGATGAACTGATGTTTCTCTCTCATGTCAGTATTTCTCTCTCTCCTCCTTCTTCCCTCTCTCAAATCAATAGACATATTCTTGGATGAAGATTAAAAAAAAATTCCTTAATATGGTCCCTCAAGTCTGTATAATCCAACAAGGCTATTTCAATTATAATGTGAAATCAGTTTCTCAGTCACACTGGCCACAGTTCAAGGCTCAGGAGGTACATGTGGCTAGGGCCACTGAATTGGAAATTATGCATACACAACATGTGCATCACCCCGGACAGTTCTTCCTAGCGGACAGCACTGCCTTAACCCACGGATCTCTGACCGCACTCTCTCCAACACTCACCACATGTCTGTGCCTCCGTACCCCTGCTGTTCCCAGTTGCAGGCAACGTGCCTTATCCTAGCCCTCAACTTCCATATTAACCTTCTTTCCATTTCTAGGCTGGGTACTGGGGGTGCAAAGCACTATCACATTTTTAAGGCCCTGACCCCACCCTCCCCTGGCCTTGGGGAAACGGGGGTGGGGGGGGGAGGTCTGTATTACACGTGCATGTGAGACCGTCTTCATCAGCCTACTGCCAACAACAGTGGGTTCAGGGGCTGCTGTGATGGGCCCTGGGCCGCTGGCACAGCAGCAAGCATGTCTACACCTCTCTCACCCGACAGCGTGCCCTGGAAACGTACAGGCTCACCACGGGGGCTCCCAACTACAAGCAACCAATTTTGTTTTCAACCCCCAGAGGCCTTATGAGTATTAACTCATAGAGTGACTAATAAAACATAATTACTTGGGACCAGGAACTCTTGGCATGTCTCTCCCTGTGACACCGCTTTGTACCACCCCTCCAGTCTGGAAAAAGGCCCAAAGTGGCCTTATGGCCTGGAGCCAAGTGAAGGTCTAGGGGAACACTGGGTGGAGTCTGCTGGACTCTGTCTGGGCTCCAGGCCATCTCCTGACAACACCTCAGCTCTCCTGTACCTTTCCATTCCAAAGGGTGGGCAGTGCCTTTTGGTCTGTAGGGCCCGCCACCACCAACAAGGATTCTTGCCGAAGGAGACTCCACGATCCCAGGTGGGTTAGCCTAGTTTTCTGATTTCTACTGCCTGAAACTCCACACAGGTGTTAGCGTTTCTTCCCACACCTTCAAGGCCACCTCTGCCTCAACTGCCCCAGGTGTTGTGTTGCTGAACAGTGCTACCCCTGACATTGTTTTCTCTGCTCCACTATATATCCCCAGCTTTCCCTCCTCCCGTCAGAGTTAATAGGACTAGCAGGGGTTTTCATTGGTTTGGTTTTTGTTGGTTTGAGTTTTTCCTCTTGAGTTCCCTGAAGTTGGCCTGCAGGCACCAGCACTGGACTGCTCCTCACCCCACTGCCTCTGAACACATGGGGGTGTGGAGCAGACCAGGGAACAGGGGGTGGTGCCCTGATAAGCGTGAGAGGTGTCAGACGGGCGGGTGATTTATTGGGGTGATCACTAGCAGATTATGTGACGTCTGGTCACTGGGGTGTGCACCTGAGACCAACGTAATGCTCTAGGTCACTGTAACTGAAATATAAACAAAAGTTATTTTAAAAGTATACACAAGTTCTTCACTTGTCCTGGAGGTGATTCTGGCTTCACCGTGAGAGTGGAAACCTGTGTGTAAAGGACAGCCCGAGCTCTCTGTGAAGCCGGTAAGCGGTCAAGCACACAGGCCACATGCCCTGTTTCCAGTCCTTCCGCCACCTCAAAGGGGGGCCTTGTAAATCCTTCAAAACCCACTGTGCCCCTCAGGGCCCGAGAAGCCCCGCCACGTTTCTAGAGGAGCCTTTCCCTCGCCCAGCACCCACCCACTTTCTCCCCCAGCACCCACTTTCTGCTCCAGCCAGGCTCTTCCAGTGGCCCAGCGCTTTTTCCCAGCTTTCTGTCAGTCCCGGCGGACCTGCGGCCTGTCTGCCTTCCCTGGGATCTTCCTAAGAACTCCCACTTGATTTTCTAGAACTTTCTTACTTTCCCAAACACAATCCGGCTTTCTTTTGTGGTTTTCTGTTTGCCACAAAAGAAGCCAAAAAGATTAATTTTGATTATACCAAAATTCTTAAGTTTTACAAAAAGACAACATAAAGTGAAAAAAGCAAGGGTTCAAAGACTTAGGTCCAGATGAAATAAAGACTGCCTACAATTAAATAAGAAAAATAGGACGCACTTAAAAAATGGGCAAAGGATATGACAAAAAGAAAAACAACCCGAAAGGTTTATAAGCCAAAGGGAAAGATAGACGTTAACCTTAGTATTACTCAAATACGACAACCATTTTCCATCTGTCAGTTAAAAAGAAAGAAACCCAGGTCTGAAGGGGACACAGGTATCCTTTCACAATCGGTACAGACACAGGGAGGGCACCAGGAAAACGTCCACAGCCTACAACCTACTGATTCTGACCAGAAGCGGAGAGGCATGCACGGTTCTCTTCCCCGGCTGGGGCTAACTCAGTTCCTGCAAGTCCTACGCAGCCTTGGAGGAAAACTCTAGATCCTCGCACGAGTCACAGGCAAGACAAGCAGACCTTGACGTTGTTAATACCGTCCAACCAAGCAGAACTTCGAGGTGTCAACACGGTAAAATCCTGTCTCTTTTCTCAAGCTTACCAAAGACCCTCTGGAAAAAGAGTGTGGAAGGGAAAAGAGAAATTGGGTGGGGGGGGCTCATCCTGTCATTCACCACTCCTGATGTTATATTTTTTTTGGCTTCAATATTCCTCTGGAAAAACAGTCGATGCAAATTGTTTTTCACTCACCCCAAAGCTGGTTCTCCGCGCCTGGAGAATGACTCGAAGGCAGTGCTGCTGACTTTTTCACTGCGGCACACGAATAAAACCGCATTATTTGTGCGGCACATGGGCTTCGAGGCTGGATGAAGAGATAGATCACAACTGCATCCAGCTGGAAGCCTTCGCCCAGGTGACGTTCTGGGCTTGTCCTGCTCCCTCTAGTGGTCAGTCTCTACAGTCCTCTTCCTTTGGTCAGGTAAGGAACCCCAGGAATGGAGATGCAGGGTCACTCCTCACTCACAGTACAAACTTCCCAAGCACGTGTCCAGACAGACAGAACCAATACTGGGAAGCATGCTATTAGAGAAACACTTTCAACGGTTGATAGCAGCGATTTTCAACCTTTTTCATCTTATGGCACACATAAACTAATTACTAATATTCTGTGGCATACCAAAAAATATTTTCACCAGCCTGTCAAAAAAATTAGGTATAAATTTGATTCACTCACACGGGACAGCTCTGTTGTCTGTTGTCATTTTTTAAAAAATTTTATATCTAAGAGGTATTGCATGTTTTAAAAACTCTTGTGGCACACCGGTTGAAAATCGCTGGTCTATAGGTATGTAGGTGTGCTTAAATAAGGAATACCCATTTCGCTACATTCAAACCCCTCTGAAACCAGAGCCTGCAATTAGAATCCGCAATGCTAACTTTAGAGCGAGGAAACAGAACTGACGTCCTTCGCACCCGCTCCGTCAGGATGGACTTTGCCCGCCCTCGTTTACGCAGCTGGGAATCACTGAGTCAGTGGCATCTGTTTATTGAATCATCAACTCTCCTCTGTTCACTTGCTTGAAACACCTGACTATCTTCAGTAAAATGCCAAGTGGCCCTGCTAATGCTCACCCTAACATTAGCTTGCTTACCTGGAGTCCATGAACAGGTAAAGTTTGGGTATGATCATCAGGGTGAGCACGATGCACTTTCGTGCTCGATGTGGTTGCCTTTGTATCTGCTAACATTGATCAGGGCCAAAAAAAAAATGGACAGCTAGAAGCACACATCAGAGTTCCAACTGCCCCTCTTTCAGTGCGGATGAGATCAGCGGGAAGGTGCGGACTTTTTATACGTGACTGTTCGGACGTGTTCCCAAACAGATGTTTTTTTCCTGCCCAAGTGAGAACTAGGTGACACCTGCCCTGCGTTTGGAAGCTGCCTGTGTTCTGTTCAAGTGGCCTGGCGGGGAAGCGCATGTGGCCGAGTTTATTATCCTTTTCTGAGCCTCATTTTGTATTGTTTTGCTTATTTTAAGAAATAACACCACCACACACAAAAGTGATTAGTCACTACCTTTCACTTCTTTTCTTGGTCGGGCAAGGGGAGCACCGGGAATGCAGAGGATACAGTATTCTGCCTCGCCTACATTCATCCAAATGGAAAGGTATTCCCTCCCAAAATTAAGCTTGTTTGGGAAATGTTAAAAGCTGACATAAGTGTTAGAGGAAGTGCAATTCTGAATTGATAGGAATGGACTGCCATTAACTGCGTACAAAAACCATCACAGGAGTTAGTTTCTCCCACTGGCGTTATGTACAATCAAGCAAACACCTTGCGGTATAAATGAATTTATAAAATGATGCCACAAAAAACTGCTCCTGTACAATTTTATAGCCTTTCATTTTCTCAGCTGAAATTTTTTCATCTCCTCCATGTTACATTTTGTCATTAAATTCTATTTTCCACAACCCTTTCATTGATTTTGACATTTACATTTTGAACTTCATAAAACTTATTCTTTAAGCATTCTTTTATGGCATTCTTCTCTTTCTGTGTACACTATTTTTCTCATCTGGGGATAGTAATTACATTTTATTCTCTACTCCCTGCATCGGTTCTGTTCCCTTTGAGTGCCCCTCCACCATTTGCTGATATGAGTTTGCCACTTCAGAGGCTTTCATGTGTCCAGGCTGCTTGGCTCTCCTCCTCACCAGTGTGCTCACCAGTGTGCACCTCTCATGCTCAACACCTGCTTCTGGGGAAACCCAGCCTGCATGCTCGCGTGTGTGCAAGAATCTACTGGAAGGGTACAGTTACCTTAGAGAATCAGATGAAGAATTCACTTGTGCCCTTCCTTCTTGTGAAGATAGCTAAAAAGCATATTGCTAAATGAAAAGAAAGAGGGAATGATAGGTTTTTTTTGTGTGCAAATAACAAAAACTCAAGCACTTAGAAGTGGAATTTATTATAGAATCAAGGTCACCTTATAGGAAGACTCTAAGGATAAAAATGCCGCTTAGAAAGGTTGGGAAGAGAAAACGGGAAAACCTCCAGGAACCCAAGGAGTGCTCTTGCCATTTCTCAACTCTCCTTCTCTAATGCACAGGGCTCATTTCTCTCTCCACAGAATGGGCTAACTGCTAGCTGGCCCTCAGGGAGAGCAGACAATGAAGTCCCAACCCCCCCAAACAGGCTCTCTCGGTTTTCAAGTTCCCTGGGGAGAAGCCGGGGAAACTGTTGGGCTCAGACTGGTTCAGGTGCAGTCAGACCCCTCTGACCAGTAGAAAGTGGCTATCAGGACCCCATCCACGGCTGAGGTGAGGGTGACAGCTAAGGAAGTGATGGTCAGTTTTTAAAGTGACACACCAAAAGATGTTTTCTACAGGGGCTTTAATAGGCTGAAGACCTGGAAATCTCCTTTTTCTTTCTAAAATAAACAGGCATAAATTTTTGTGTTACTACTCTGAACTGGAGTGAGTACAGTATGTTCCCCTGAAGGAACATCTCTAAGTAAGGAGTAGTTTGCTAGTGATCTTGAACAAGTGTTTAATCTCATATGTAAGATGGAAATTATAATAATTACAAAAGCATATGAAATAATTCACTTCAATTATAAAATTTATTTACATTATATATACACAAACACATACATACAGAGGGGACAATACATTTACTTACCACATACAAATTCTGCTCCTCAACTACAAAGTTAGTTAGTTTATACAGTATAAACAGTGGTAAGAATTCCTAAAAAGCCCTCATTGTATTTTTTTATGTCTCATACTTATTTCCCGCCCACAACTGGACTAGATCTTACAATCCATAAGCATGTTTATAGCATTTATCTTCCCCTAAAAAGAAACTCTAAAATGCTATTATTAAACCAATAGTATATCTAACAAGTATTGTTATCTTATATCCAAGAACATAAAATATTTATGATAAGAAAAAGGTTTTTACCTATTTTAGTTTATCAGCAATACTTAATTCCATATATATTGGGTTGGCCAAAAAATTCATCTAGTTTTTTCCAAAAGATGGCTCTCACAGTGCTTAGTTGTCTTTAAATTCATTTGAAACAATTTTGTTAGACTGCATTGTGACAGCTGTTGTAACAGCTTGTTTTAAAAAAAACACTGAAATTGGTGAATTTTTGTATAGCCATTCTAATACTGAAGACAGAAGAAAATATGCAACATTTTCAGCACATTATGCTTTATTATTTCAAGAAAGGTAGAAACACAACTGAAATGCAAGAAGACTTGTGCAGTGTATGGAGAACGTGCTGTAAGTGATGGACATGTCAAAAGTGGTTTGTGAAGTTTCTTGGTACTATTGACATTGTGGCCAAATGACTTTTTGCTGTGGGGCTGTCTTATGCATTGGAAGATGTTTAGCAGCACCTCTGGCCTCTAGCTGCTAGAAGCCAAAAATAGAAGGAGATAACTGACATACTCAAAATATCCAAACCAATGAAGTTATTGATGAAAATGGAAAATGTGTCTTTTATGGAAAAAACTAATGGACTTTCCGCCAACCCAATACAACTCTCAGTCTTCCTAGATTCCCAGTGATCTTGAAATGGAAACCAGGTCATTTCATTGAACACGGTCCCCTCTTTTCTTTTTTTGTCAGAAAGCCCCTGTCAAACAGTAAATGCATTTTTTACTTTGCCTCGGAGCACACTGATCTGAATTAATCCCAGCCTCCCAGGTCTCAGGCTAAGATACATACAGATGAAAAGTAAAACATTAACTCAATTATTTGTCTTCCTACCACTTAACCATTTCAAATAATTTTGTTAGAGTTAAGTGAATTATGTGTCACCATCAGAAATATTCCCAATTTGTCTTTCCTTTAATAAAAGCAGCCTTTTTTCCTATGCATTTGAAAAACTACCCTTGCAGTAGTAACAGGGAACTGAGGAATGAGTGACTGACAATGATGATGTATGCAGAAATGTGATAAACTTTTCTTTCAAATAAATACATGCTCAAGTTCTGCATTTAAGGAATTACACTGGGAGGTCACATCTGCCTTACTGCTGTGTTCCAAGCACCTGTCACATGCCTGACATGTAATAGGGGTTTAACACACAGTATTAAATGTGCAGATGAAAAATTGTACGAGTGACAAATTACTATTCAACTGTCAGTTGACTCAAAGGTTACTACTGCCCACTTCAGCTCTGAAAGAAACTGCACTAAACAATGCCAAAGGAAAATGACAGAACAATACGCAAATTCTTGTAGGAATGATGATTTCTGCATATCTACCAAAAGACCATTATCACATATTAAATATGAAATACACAGTTCTAAAATCATCGTTTCCACCTTGAGGTGAATAATAAGCCTGGAGACAGAAAATGTGGATCCAGGCACAGCAGCTGCCCGAGACTCCCCCCGCGGCGGAGTGCCTCATATGGAACAATAGGTGTACAGCAGCTTCTGAGCCATCCTGACATTCCCGCTGTTCTGGTAAATGAGAGACAGGTTGTAGGCGATGTCTCTCCGCAAGTCCACCTGGTCAGCTTCTATGCCCTAGGGGGAGAAATACCCGAATGAGTTACATTTCAGACTGACAAGCAGGACACTTTTATGGTAAATAAACAGTTTTGTAAGTGCTCGAAAGGCCATTACAATTCATAATACTAAAAAAATTATAAAGTTGTGCACCTACCTTAGATTTAAATTTTTATCAGATAATGCTGATTCAGTTAACCATTACAGTAACTCTTTCATCAAATATTTTTAAATGTCCAACCCATAAATTGAAGAAAAAGTCTCACCCACAAGCCACAGCAGAATAAACTCCACATGAATTAAGGATTTAAAAGTAAAACAATGAAACCATAAAAGAAAAAAATACTTGAATAATATGATAATATAATGTTGGATAGGAAAAGCCCTTGTAAGAATAATAGCAAAAGTAGAAACTATACAGGGAAAGATGAACAGACATGACTTCATAAAAAAACATAAAACTGCTACAAGGACAAAAATAAATTATAACACAAAAGACCAGATGCGGGGAAAATACCTGTCCTGGGTAACAGGAAGGCATACAAAGAACAGGTCTGTCTAGGAGGATACACACCACACTAGTAATAATGATCACCATGGGGGTGTTACTGCCTTTTTTTTTTTTTTACTTAAATAACAAAGAAATGAACTCGACAGAGTAGATTAGATCTCTGTTTCTAATCCTCCCCATTGAAAAATATCTGCAACAAAGAAAAATGATATTTATAAAGCTTAAGGAGCAATATGTAAAGGTATGTAATAAAGAGCACCAAAGTGTATATATTTCATTAGCATAACTATAAATGTATGTATTCATTTGCTTAACAACCAAAGTTGAACAAGTGTAAGAGCAAACAGGTGAAAGAATGTGGGGATTATGAGTATAAGTTTAAAAAAGTAATAAAAACATACAATTTTCTTCAGAAATTAAAAATTAGACTTTAAACACAATTATAGTATTTGCAACAGTTTACCCTATACTACATCATCTAAAAAAATGGTTTTGCATCTTTAGAAAGAAATGTTAGTTACACTTGAACTTGAAAATGAACAAGGACTATATTACTCAATATTCAGGCTTCATGTCTGCCTGGAAACCACACAGGCTATCTTAGGATAATTAAAAGGGTCACAATCATAAGTCATATGTCCGTGTCACTGCTGATCAGGAAGAAAGCCAGGGTGTCAAAGACTGACTTGTTGCTGAACATAATTACATATTTCACTGTCTGGACCACAACACTGGGCTAAGTGCACTTATTTACATATGAAATGAAGCAGCTCTTCGGCCTTCTAAATCATACAATACCTCAACCACCAGTGGAGGGACCTCCAGGGCCTTCTGATAATAATGGATTGCAAGATGAATCAGCCCCAGCTGGTGATGGCCCCGGCCCAAATTGTAGAACGATTCCTGGCAGGGCCCACGTAGACTAAGGTATCGATTAAGAAAGGAAAAGCCCTACGAAAAAGAAAAAGACAAGTGATTTAGTAGTTCACTCATTTCACAAGCATGCACCACTGTATGTGCCGGGTGTGGGAAGACAAACATTAAAAGACACGGTCCCGCCCGGAAAGAACGCGCGTGCAGTGTGCTGCCACACCGCGGTGCAGGCAGGAGCTCTTCTGAGGGTGTGAAGGAATGGTTGCTTTTTTAAGCTAAAGACAGAAATATTCATAGAAACGTTACAACTGGCTATCAAAGATCCATAGTCTATAAAAACACAGGAGATACACACACACACACACACACACACACACACGGCTTCAAATTGGCTTTTTGGAGCCAATAAACTTTTAAACTTTTTGGTTTGAAATACATGTCTAAAAGCTTGAGCAAAACAGAAAATCTGAGCCCTCATAACGATGACACATTAGAAAGGTTATATCTCCAGGGGCAAGCTCACCTGAGCACGCCTAACCTTTCTCAGTAAGTGGTGTCTTTTGTAAGTTACTTCTCAGGACTTACCTTGTTTTCATTTAAAAATTTTTATTGTAGTTTTTTCATTACCACTTGTCCCCCTTTCACCCCTTGCTGCAGTCACCACACTGTCGTCCATGTAGGATCTTCCTTAAAAACCTCTTAGCCCCAAACTTGTCCCCCCAACCTCAAAAGCTTCTGGCTCAAAGGCTACAATAAATAAAGCCTTTGGGAGGGAGACACGGACAGTTTCAGAGTGGCTGCAGCTGCAATAATGAGGCTCCCATGGGTCACAGCTCTTCCCATGTTCACCTTTTCCCTCCATGCAGCTGCAACTTCTGTCACCCACAGACAGTTACAGACCGCGACAGTGCAAGTGTCCTATGAAGTAAGTACCCATATTTTGCTGTGTATAATGCACACTTTTTTGAGGAGAAAATAAGGATGCGCATCAAACATGGGTAGTACCTGAAGTACCTTGTATCTGTTCTTCTGTTTTGTAATTATTTGTTACATAAAATTTCTTGTATCATAATATGTTCAAAAATAAATGCTAAAATTATTTTATAATACAAAAAGAAGCCCAAGTATCTAAGTATAAATAAATGAATAATTGAATTAAAAAATTAAAAACAAAAGATTTTTTTCCTGAAAGTTTGGGTCAAAATGTGGGCGTGCATTATACGTGGGAAAATATGGTAAATAAATATATTACTGAGAATTAAGAGTAAATCAACTAATTTGTGAGAATAGAATTTAAAATGCAATTATTTCCTGGGTGATCTGCTATATAATAAATTACCACAAATGTTCCTTCACAAATAAATAAAAATTCATGAATTCTTTAAAATTAATGCATTTTTAGGGACAAAAAGTTATGTTCAATAAACAAATCATACTTCTGCATAATAAAAGAACCCATTTGTGTATGTGCATATGACCTCTACTCCACTGAAAAGCATGGTTCTCTGTTAAGTACAGAAAACAAACTACTGATCTCAGAGAAATATCAGATCTTCATACTTTAAAATGACAAACTAAAAGCCAAAATCTGAAAAGAAGAAACAGTAATACCGGATGAATCACTGCAACCCAAATGAACTTGAAGGTCCTCTGATACAATAAAAAAAAGTTACCTGCTGCATTTTAAGAAATTTTTAACAAGTTTATGAGGATAATCTTGACAGCTAAAAAAACTAATAAAATATGTTGTGATTTGCAGGAGCAAGTATAAAGGACACACGGACGAAAACCAGGGGAGGTAGAAATGGGAGGGAGGTGGGGAGGACTGGGGGCATTGGCTGGGATGGGAGTAAAAGGCAGAAAACCATACTTGAACAATTAAAAAAATATATTTAAAAAATGTAGGTAATATGGGTGTCCACATTATTTCTTAGACTATGAATCATCAAGCATAAAAACTACAAAAAAATGATGAAAACATTGAAATGGGAAAGAGAAATTGGTTCTTTTTATATTATGTTACATTTCAAACATTTTTATCACATCAATCACTATAGAGCCCAGGTATATACTGTCTATATAATATTAAATAAAGGTAGAAGTAAGAAAACATGAAAAATTTTACTCTTATAGTATACATATAAAGGTAGGAAAGATAAGTTAAAATATCTGAAATTAGCTTTTTTAGTAGGACAAATGAAAACTATAGTCCTATAGCATGAGGACATAGATTCATGAGAAATTAAAACAACTTAAGAATTGTGCTGTTTACAATAAAACTTGCCTTTAAATTTTTTTTTCCAATGAAAACTGTTTAACCGACATGAGAGATTAGTACAACAAAATCCCATCTACCCATTACTTCTTGTTCCACTTCAACTACTGAAAACCTACAATTAAACTATAAAAGTGATTTGTACTTTTTTAATGTCATTGATAGGTTGCAACTTTAAGCAAAATGACGGAAAATGAAACCAGTTTTACCATAGGCTGATATAAACCCGAGTAAGTTCCTACAGCATCGCATCATCATTATAATGAACGGATGTTGAATGCAACATTATCCAAGGAACTGAATTTTTATCCTACCAGGCCTAAAAACTACAGAATTGAACTATTAATAATGAGTTAATCCATAAAAATTTCCGTTCAATTTTTACCTATCAACTTCATAAGCTTCACATGGGCAGGCAACTCTGCCTCTGTGCTTCCTCGGCTCTCCACCCCTGTCCCGGCACAATGGGTGTTCACTACCTACCTGTTTAATGTATAAACAATCCTACATCACTTAACACAGCCAAACTACCCACTGAGGTGATTATGGAAATTTTCAAGTATATACAAGTAAAAACACTATAATGAACACCAATACCCAGTTTTAACAATTACCATCACTTTAATTTAGGGTTTCTTTTCACCATTTTATTTTTAAAAAACAAACAAAAATCCTTTACCAAATCCTGCTACCCAACCCAGCCAATACTTTCTTTCCTTTGCTAACTACTTAAAAATATACTTATACATGCATCAAATATATACATATAAAAAGTGCAATTGTAAGAACAAAAGGGTTGAAAATACAGTAGTGAGCAAGACAGATAAGACCTCTGATCTTGGATTGTATATTCTTTTCTTTTTTTAGGTTATTTAAGTAATTTATTGTTAGACAGAGGAGAAGGGAGGGAGAAAGAAAGGGAGAGAAACATCAAGGTGCGGTTGCCTCCCACACGCCCCCTACTGGGGACCTGGCCCACAACCCAGGCATGTGCCCTGACTGGGAATCCAACCAGCAACCCTTTGGTTTGCAGGCCAGCACTCAATCCACTGAGCTACACCAGCCAGGGCTTGAATTGTATACTCTTATTAGAGAAGACAAACTACAAAAAAGTACAGAGAATGAAAAGGTAATTCCAAACTGCTGTAAGAAACAAGAAAACTTTAGGAGAAAATTTGTTGGTGATGACGTAAAGAAACAGTACACAGTCACATATTTATACATTACTGTATACATATTATATTTTTTAAAACTAATTTAAAGTAAATAAATCCTTAGGACCTAGAAGACTTGAGGCATTAGGGGTTCAAGTACGAGGAGGTCTGCACAGGTTCCCCTCTGACTCCACCTGTATCTTCTCCCCACAGGATCTGGCTGTGGGCCTTTTACTACGCGGCTGCACAAGTCTGCGGCAGGAGTACCTGCAGGAGCCGAGTCCATGAGTGCTGAACAGAGGGGTAGGTGCTGGAGATACCAACATGTGTACTAAGCAGGTATTACTGTTGGAGCAGGATAGCAAACATTAAGCAAGCAAGCATTCATTCATTCATTCATTTTTAAATGAATGAATGAACATATATTCATTTTTAAAGAACATATCATCAAGTAATGAGAAATCCAAATTAATTACCTGCACAACAAGAGCATGTCTCCTTAACACATACTTCTGAGATGCCATGTGAATAAAGGTTAGGCCTATACACAGGCTATAGAGAGGTTGGTGGGGATCGGTGCGAAAGGCTTGTACATACTGGCCTGAAAAATGAACAGTGATAGTAGATGATGTAACAAGAACATAGTTCCTTATTTCTCCAACACTTATTCTAATACATTTTAAGGCTAAACAAGCATTACTGATAGTTAACATATCCAAGTGTACATTCTAAAATATCAACCAGATACAAATTTGAATTTTAAAATAGTATATAACATAGAACAAAATTAGAAGGATTTACCCATGAATGTATACAGAGCACAAATATTAAACATAAGTAACTAAAATTAATATTTTTTAAAAGATTTTTATTTATTTATTTTCAGAGAGAGGGGAAGGGAGAAAGGGAGGGAGACAAACATCAATGTGTGTTGCCTCTTGCATGCCAACTGGGGACCTGGCCTGCAACCCAGGTATGTGCCGACTGGGAATTGAACCAGCAGCACTTTGTTTCACAGGATGGCACTGAATCCATTAAGCCACATCAGCCAAGGCTAAAAGTAACATTCTTTTAGGTACAACTAGACACTTTCATGTAGAGTTAACACTTCCAAAACAAGCAATTTATCAATTGTGATCATAAATCTATCTTATGATCTTATGACCTTAAAGCTATTTTAAAAGCAATGAAGGAATATGTCTTTTGATGAATTCTTTCATAAAATCAATTGATCTGTCTTATAAAGTCAAATGTAATGGATCACAGAGGTGAAAAAAATAGTGTTTTGTTTTTAGACAATGGGTGTTGTTTTTCTAAATATAACAGCTACTTTGTTTTTCCTGGGAAAAGCTAAATGTATTGAATGATAAAGTAAGATTTTGGGGACTTCCGGCCAAGATGGAGGCATAGGTAAATACACTGTGCCTCCTCAAACAACCAAAATAAGGACAATTTAGAAACAAAATAACAACCAGAACTGATAGAAAACTGAACTGTATGGAAGTCTGACACCAAGGAGTGAAAATAGACACATTCATCAGACTAGTAGGAGGGGCCGAGTCGGGAAGCTGGGAAGAGAGGGGTTGTGACACAAAAAGCAATGGCACTGGGTGCATAAAGCATCCCAGGCGCACAAGACCACAGCAGGCAGAACCTGGGCGAGGGGTGGCAACGGGCAGACCCAGTGAGGTGGCGACCGTGAAGTGAGGCACTACACCCTAGGTGGCTGGCTGACCGGGCGGTCCACCATTCATGCACAGATAAACCAGGTGAAACTGGGGAGTGACACACACCGCGCAACCCAGGGTCCCAGCGCCGGGAAACAGAGCCTCAGGGCACTGACTGAAAACACCTGTGGGGGTTGAGGTGCCAGGAGAAACTCCCAGCCTCACAGGAGAGTTCACTGCAGAGACCCACGGGGTCCTAGTCTGTGCATAAGCCCACCCACATGGGAATTAGCACCAGAAAGGCACAGTTTGCTTGGGGGAAGCGACAGAAGGGAGTGAAATCCAACAGAGAGCGGAGCAAGCGCCATTGTTCCATCTCGGACCCTGCACCCACATACAGCATCACAACACAACCACTGGGTTGCCCTGCCCTGGTGAACACCTAAGGATCTGCCCCTCATGTGTAACAGGTACAACAAGACCAAAAAAAAAAATGCCCCAAAGGGAAGAACAGATCAAAGCTCCAAAGCAAATACAACTAAGCGACCAAGAGATAGCCAACCTATCAGATGTGCAGTTCAAAGCACTGGTGATCAGGGTGCTCACAGAATTGGCTGAATTTGGTCGCAAATTAGATGAACAAATGAAGGCTACAATGAGAGAGAGAAATGAAGAAAAATGCACAGGGAACCAATAGTGATGGGAAAAAAAACTGGGACTCAAATCAATAGAGTGGACCAGAAGGAAGAAAGAAACAACCAAACAGAAAAGAATGAAGAAACAAGAAGTCAAAAAAATGAGGAGAGGCTTAGGAACCTCCAGGACATCTTTAAACATTCCAACATCTGAATTATAGGGGTACAGAAGAGGAAGAGGAAGAGCAACAAGTGGAAAAGTTACTGGAACAAATAATAAAGGAGAACTTCCCCAATCTGGCAAAGGAAATAGACTTCCAGGAAGTCCAGGAAGCTCAGAGAGTCCCAAAGAAGTTGGACCCAAAGAGGAACACACCAAGGCACATCAGAATTACATTAGCCAAGGTAAAAATGAAGGAGAGAATCCTAGAAGTAGCAAGAGACAAGGAGACAGTAACCTACAGAGGAGCTCCCATCAGACTGTCAGCTGATTTCTCAAAAGAGACCTTACAGGCAAGAAGGGGCTGGAAAGAAGTATTCCAAGTCATCAAAGGCAAGGATCTAACATCCAAGGTTGCTCTATCCAGCAAAGCTTTCATTTAGAATGGAAGGGCAGATAAAGTGCTTCTCAGATAAGGTCAAGTTCAAGGAGTTCATCATCACCAAGCCCTTATTTTATGAAATGTTAAAGGGACTTATCTAAGAAAAAAGAAGATAAAAAAACATGTATAGTAAAATGACAGCAAACTCACAATTATTAACAACCACACCTAAAAGAAAAACAAAAATTAACTAAGCAATCAACTAGAACAGGAACAGAACCACAGAAGTGGAGATCACATGGAGGGTTAGCAACAGGGGAGTGGGAGGAGGAGAGAGGGGGGGAAAGGTACAGAGAATAAGTGGCAGAGATGGTAGGCAGAAAACAGATAGGGGGAGGGCAAGAATAGTATGGGAAATGTAGAAGCTAAAGAACTTATAACACATGGACATGAACTAAAGGGGGGGAATGTGTGTGGGAGAGGGTGTGCAGGGTGGAGGGGAATGAAGAGGGGAAAATGGGACAACTGTAATAGCATAATCAATAAAATGTATTTAAAAAATAAATAAGATTTTGGGTTTTTGTGAATTCCATGTATTGTACATATACAATCATGTCATGTCAAAAGTTTACCAATATGAAATGAGGAAATTTAAGCAAATTTTTCTTATAAAAGGATCTATAACTTATCTCATATATATACTTTATATATGTGTGTGTATATATATTTATACATACATATATAAAATGTACATAATATGTAAAAACTTCTATTCTTTCCAGCTTCTATTCCAGGAAGAATGACACCACAAAATCTCTTTAGCAGCACTGACTGGTAGACTACCATTTGGACATTCTATTTTTACCTTCTGTAAATTTCTAAATATAGAAAATAAAATTAATCCCTATTTTCTTAATATTAAACTAACAATTCCAAACAGCACACACAGTGGAGATTTTAAACATCTGATGTTCGAGGTTACTGACTGAACAATTATAAAAGCACCAGCCACACACATAGAAAAAAAGTATTAAAATCGCCAAACCACAGTTTATTCAGAAGTGTAGTTGGTAATGCTGGTTTTCAGGTAGCAGAAGATACATGTGCCTCATTTTAATTTTAAACCTTTCATTAGGTATTTTTCTACTTGTTTTCTTCTGATACCTGGATTTAATTAGAATTAGTAAGCACTATGTAAATACATCTTGATATGAAGACTTTTCTCCCAAAGGAATAAACTATCAGCAAATCTTAAATCCTTTTTTGTACTATAGTAAATTAAAATCAGGTAGCAAAACATCCAATTGAATGAAAATTGTTTAAAAACAAGCCTAAGTAGGGAGAGTGGTTTACCTTTAAAATAAATTTAAATTTTAAAAATAAAAAATAAAAAGTTTTAAATTTAATTTTTAAAAATACAAAATAAAATTTAATTTAATAAAAATAAAAATAAAAATAAAAATAAAAATAGGTTTTTAGGTTCTGGCCAAAATGGAGGTGTACGTAGAAATGCTTTACTTCCTTGCACAACCAAGAGAAGGATAACAACCAATTTAAAAACAATAAACAACCAAAACTGCCAGAATACAAATCTGCATGAAGCACCAACAACCAAGGAGTTAAAGAAGCATTCATCCAGACTGGTGTGCCATGACAAAGAAGTATGGCCCAAATGAAACAACAGAGCCAAAGTCCAGAAAAAGAGCTAAGCAATGAGGAGACAGACAACCTGCCTGATGGAGAGTTTAAAGCCCTGGTAATCAGGATGCTCACAGAATTGACTGAGCTTGGTCACAAAATGAAGGAAGAAATGAAGGCTACGCAAAGTGAAATAAAGCAAAATATACAGGGAACCCACAGTGAAGGAAAGGAAACTGGGGTTCAAAGTAATGACTTTGAACAAAAGGAAGAAATAAATATCCAACAGTAACAGAATGAAGAATTCAAAAAAATGAGGAGATGCTTAGGAACCTCTGGGATGGGACAACTTTAAACATTCCAACATCAAAATCATAAGGAGATCAGAAGGAGAAGAGGAAGAGCAAGAAATTGAAAACTTACGTGAACAAATAATGAAGGAGAACTTCCCCAATCTGGCGAAGGAAATAGACTTCTAGGAAGTCCAGGAAACACGGAGAGTCCCAAATAAATTGGACTCAAGGAGGAATCCACCAAGGCACATCATAATTAAGTAACCCAAGATTAAAGAGGAGAGAGTCTTAAAAGGAGCAAGAGAAAAGAAGAGTTACCTACAAAGGAGTTCCAATCAGACTATCAGCTGATTTCTCAAAAGAAACATTGCAAGCATGAAGGGGCTGGAAAGAAATATTTGAGTCATGAAAGGCAAGAACCTAAATCCAAGATTACTCTATCCAGCAAAGCTATCATTTAGAATGGAAGGTCAGATAAAGTGCTTCCCAGATAAAGTCAAGTTAAAGGAGTTCATCATCACCAAGCCCTTATTATATGAAATGTTAAAAGGACTTATCTAAGAAACAGAAGATCAAAAACTATGAACAATAAAATGACAACAAACTCATAAAATGACAACAAACTCATAACTATCAACAACTGAACCTAAAAAACAAAATCTAAGCAAACAACTAGAACAGGAAGAGAATCACAGAAATGGAGATCACATGGAGGGTTATCAATGGGGAGGGAGAGAGTTGGGGGGGGGAGTAGAGGGAAGAAGAAGCATAAGTGGTAGGTAGAAAATAGACAGGGAGAGGTTAAGAATAGTATAGGAAATAGAGAAACCAAAGAACTTATATGTATAACCCATGGACATGAACTAAGGTAGGGGGAATGCTGGAAGGTAGAGGGAGGTGCAAGGAGGATGGGGGGATAAAGGGGAGTAAAAAATTGGGACAACTGTAACAGCATAATCAATAAACTATACTTTAAAAATAATTTTTTATTTTTAATAGAGAAAATAAAAATTTTTAAAAATAAAAAAGACTTCAGCCTTTAGAAACCAAAGCTTCAGCAGAGAAAGAAATATTATGATTATTGCTAACACTTATAGCCACTCACTATATGTGCCAGGCACTGTTTTAAGTACTTTATATTAACTCATTTAATTTTCACAGCTGTTTACAAGGCAGGCCCAGTTATAAGCTCCACCTCAGAGACACAGAACCAGAGGCAGGGGCAGGAGAATCTGCAGTGCTAAGCAGCAGTGTGAAGCCAGGCACTGCCATTCCAAAGGCTAGGTTCTTAGCTACCCACTGTCCACACCTGACAAAGTCATGGGCCAGGACACTTACCAAGGGCGTGCTTAAAACTACCAGATACGAATGCATTGTGTCCATTTAAGACACACAGGGCATGATTATCTGGGTTTTTCAGCATTAAACGGAGACAGAAACGATGATGCCGTACTTCTTGAGAGTGCATGGTAACTTGGTTGAAAATGTTCCAGAGCTGGGGTCTATTGACATTTTCCATTACCATTATCCTAAAATTGAAGGAAGAAGGGGATAATAAAAAATAGTGTAAAAAGAAAAACTTCCTGATATCTAAGAATTAAACTGTTCAGTGCTGTCCTAACAACACTGAAACATACCACCCTCCCAAAGGGCAGAGTGCTGCAATCTATTTAAGCAAAACCTTTTACACACGGAAGGGTTTCCCCCAAAAACACTGTTTCAGTTATTATTTCTGTATCTTGTTTCTGCATTTTAACAAAACCTTTTAAACCAAAAAAAAGAACTGAGTTAAGTTTCACTTTTTATCTCCCTTCCCACTACAACTGCAGTACAATGAACACTGAATAATAATAATGTGTGCCACGCACTGTTAAAAAACTCATCATTTAACTTCCACAATAACCCTATGAACTGATAGTATTATGATGTCCATTTTATAAATGGGGAGGCTAAAGCAGAAGAGGTTATGTATATGAGTTCATGTTCTCATATATTGTCTGGGACTCCCCAAAGAATTGAATTAACCAGTAAGCAACAGGAGAGATAAAACAAAATAGCTTATTAATTCTTGAGCATGTAAGTCAAAGTACATATACAATACTCTATCAAAGAACTGAATTAAAAAAAAGTTACTGGAAAGTTACCTGATATAGTTGTATGCCTTTCTGAAATTTTTGTCCAGAATTGCAGCAGAGAGACCAAAATATTCTAGTTCTTTGCGTTTTTGTTTGTGTTCGTAAAATGAACAATACTCCAATGCAGAATCCACTAGTAACTCAGCCTCCTGAAATCGGGACAGGTCACATAAGGAGTATATGGCCTTTAGAAGGAGGTTCCACCAGTCATCTTTTGTCAAGACACTCGTGAGTACAGCAAATATTGCTAAAATGAGACCAGTAAAAATTAGTTAGGATACTGTTTTCCAGAAATAGCACTATTAGAAAAAAAATGTCATGACTGCTTTTAGGTTAAATGTAATAACCACAGTCCCATGGGCCTAAACTCTGGCCAACAACTCTTCTCAAAACAACGCACAGAGACGGCCGCCTGCTTGCAACCCTTCAACACCACCCTCCTACTCTGCCTGCCAGCAGTCTGCATTCTCAGGGACTCTCTCTCCTGCTCTGCTCTCTACCAAGTCCGGCTGCCACCTCTGTGCTTCCTGGGGCTAGTCAGAACATGCAGTCCTCTGGGCGGAATGAGTGTGTCTTCCACGACTGAGGTGGGATATGGGCGTCTGCACCAACAGAACACTTGGATGTCAGCTCAGCAAAGGACTTCAAATTCCTACTTGGAGATGCAGCTTGT
Organism: Phyllostomus hastatus; assembly: GCF_019186645.2. Classification (NCBI taxonomy): domain Eukaryota; kingdom Metazoa; phylum Chordata; class Mammalia; order Chiroptera; family Phyllostomidae; genus Phyllostomus; species Phyllostomus hastatus. The sequence goes on from NW_025333672.1 coordinate 123,438, forward strand.
TCTTCACCTTTTCATAGTCTCAATTTTCTTGCTTTTGCCTTAAAATCTCTTCAGCAATCTTCACTCCCTTATTTTTCTGTGAGATGCCTCCCTTTTATAACTCTTGAGGAGTATCAAAAGGCAGAAAATTTTTTTAGTCTTTGACTTAGTAATTTTCCTTCTGGGAATCTATCCTAAACAACTAGTTTTAAAAAAGGGATAAATCGCCCTGGGTGGCATAGCTCAGTGGATTCAGCGAGGGCTGCGAACCAAAGTGTGGCAGATTCGATTCCCAGTCAGGGTACATGCCTGGGTTGCAAGCCATGACCCCCAGCAACAGCACACTGATGTCTCTCTCTCTCTCTATCCCTCCTTTCCCTCTCTAAAAAATAAATAAATAAAATCTTTAAAAAAATAAAATAAAATAAAATAAAAGATGAAAAAATTATTTAAAAAGGGGGATAAATCTATAGATAGGGAGATGCTCACTACAGTATTACTTATAAAAGAAAATTATCAGAAGGAACCACAGATCAAAAAATGAGGAAATGGGTAAATAAATTATGGTACTGCTGTCCAATGGAATATTTATTACACATTCTTTATATATAATAGCTACAAAGAGAACAGAGCGACATTAGAAAATGTCTATGAGAAAATGGTAAGTGAAAAAAATCAGAGAACAAAGATGTATGTAACATAAAAAGGCCTAGATTGATCATCCTGTCTAGGCACACCCACGTAATGTGATCCCTGGCATAATACAATCAACTAACAAAACAACAAAAACCTTATGAGTCTAAAAAAATCATGAGTGAATCTGAAATGAGGAAACACTGCAAGAGAAAACAGCCTGGATCAGATGTAGAGAGAACTATGACCTAAGGAAACATAGCCCAGGCACGTGCTGCAGAGGCAGAGGCCAGGTCAGGCCGCTGGGATGGGCTCAGCGCCCACGAGCTAGAGGGAGGCAGGACTCAGCGAGGTCATGAGCGGTTGAGCCCTTGTTCGGGTCCTCCGACTCCCCTCCCATGCAGCACCTTTTAAATTTTATATCCGTTTGTCCTGCTCATAGATCCAGGTCTTCCACATTATAAAACCCTGTCCATTGCACACTGCCATGCTGGTAACAAGTTAATTAATTAGTGAATTAAGTCTAGTGAATTAATTAAGAATGAAATATGCCAGATATGTCCAGTTTATGGCCTAGGACTTTTCCAAAGGTCTCTAAGTAATAACCTCACCTAAGCTGATGCTTTTCCAGCCAAAATTAGATGCCTTTAAAGTTGTACTATTTGAGACTGAGTGAAGGCAATTTCTTTTCAGTTTCTATGACTTGCTACATTCATCAAAAATTAATTTAACACAGAATGGAATGTAGGTATTGAAGTGACTGGACAAATACAGTAATCTGTACTGTCATCTAATCTTCACAAATTTCTTAAAATAAGGTGTATTTTCTTCTTAAGGTCAAAATTAAAAGTTTTGTTTACTTTTTTACAAAAAAAAGGTGTTTTCCTTTGAATTTTTTCAAATTATTTATATATGATCTATTTATTGTTTTTAAATATTTTATATATTATTTCTAGGGAGATGGAAAGGGAGAGAAAAAGAAAGGGAGAGAAACATCAATGTGAGAGAGAAACATCAGTTGCCTCTTGCATGCACCCTGTCTGGGACTGACTGAACCCACAACCCAGGCATGTGCCCTGACGGGGAATCAAACCAGTGACCTTTCGCCTTGCAGGACAATGGCCAACCAAGTGAGCCACACTGGTGAGGTTGCCTTTCTTTTTTCTTAAACACCAAATGAGTTTACAACTTACACCACATATAAGAATAAACTCAAAATGAATAAAAGACTTAAATGTAAGTCATAAAACCATAAAAACCCTAGAAGAAGACATGGGCAGTAAAACCTTGGACATTTCTCGTAGCAATGTTTTACCATCATATCTCCTAGGACAAGGGAAACAAGGGGAAAAATAAATGGGACTATATCAAAATAAAAAGCTTTTAGACAGCAAAAGAAACAATCAACAAGATGAAAATGGAACCAACTGTGTGGGAGAAGATATTTGCCAATAATACATCTGATAAGGGGTTCATTTCCAAAATATAAAAAGAATTTATACAACTCAACACTAGCAAGACAAACAATCCAATTAAAAAATGGGCAAAGGATCTGAAGGGGCACTTCTCTAAACAGATCATACAGACAGCCAACAAACATGAAAAATGCTCAACATCACTAATCACCAGAAAGATGAAAATTAAAATCACAATGAGATATCACTTCACACCTGCCAGAATGGCTAGCATCAATATATCAACCAACAGCAAATGCTGGTGAGGATGTGGAGAAAATGAAACCCTCATGTATTCTTGGTGGGAATGCAGACTGGTGCAGCCACTGTGGAAAACAGCATGTAATTTCCTCAAAAAACTAAAAATGGAACTGCCTTTTGACCCAGAAATTCCACTGCTGGGAATATATCCTAAGAATTCCAAAACACTAATTCAAGAGAATATATGCACTCCTATGTTCATTGCAGCATTATTTACAATAGCCAAGATCTGGGAACTGCCCAAGTGTCCATTAGTAAATAAGTGGATAAAAAAGCTGTAATACATTTAGACAATGGAATACTACATGCAGTTAAAAAAAAAAAGGAGAAAATCTTACTTTTTTCAAAAGACTTTATTTATTTACTTTTAGAGAGAGAGGAAGTGAGGGAAAAATAAAGGGAGAGAAACAGCCATGTACCGGAGACATACAGATTGGTTGCCTCTCGCATGCCCCCAACCAGGGACCTAGCACACAACCCAGACATGTGCCCTGACAGGGAATCAAACTGGAGATTTTTCAGTTCTCAAGCCAGCACTGAGCCACACCAACCAGGGCAGAAATCTCACCTTTTGTGATAGCATGTGTAGACACGGAGAATACTGTACTAAGTGAAATAAACCAGTCAGAGAAAGACAAATACCATATGATCTCATTTATATGTGGAATCCAATAAATACAAATTGATGAACAAAACAGAAACAGAGGCATGGATACATAGAACAGACTGACAGCTGTCAGAGGGCAGGGGTTGGGGAGACTGGATGAAAGAAGGTGAAGAAATTAGCCAAAGAACATACATGCAGAACCCGCAGACACAGAGAACAGCCATGTGGTGATGGCTGGGGCACGGGGAATGGGTGGAGGTGGGCAAAAGGGGGAGAGAAATGGGGACCTCTGTAATATTGTCAACAATATTAAGTTGTTAAAAAATCAACAATAATAAAAATTTCATTTTACTTGAAAGGGGTATATTTTCAAATAGATTACTATTGTCAGGTGTTACTTTATGAATCTTTTTTTCAATGCAGCCAACTTTTATGTAATAAAGCAAGTGAAAAGTTACTACCTTTTGCATCACAGTTTGCTGTCTCTTGGTCATTGTTGTCTGATATTTTGTCTCTTGACACTTTAACAAGGTAGAGATGCCTCTCTCCAGATTTGGAGCTGGATATCAAACAGACATGGGCTCTATTCATTGCCACCTGAATTAAAGATAATTTGATATTTTTTTAGTTGTAAAATTTTTAAAGAAAATTTGTAGGCCGCAAGTACCATAGGTGTGCCTAAAATATTTTTAAGAAAAAAAGAGACCAAATTATTGTGTATGTAAACACCTAAAAAAGACTGAATAAACTTTTTTCTCACCAAAGGAATTTGGGTCATGCTACTCACTAAGAAGGCAATTCACATCAACTGTATAACATACACCCACACACACCTAACCACCTCCCTGGAAAAAAGTCCAAACTCAGAAAGGATGTCATAACCTGAAAGCATTTTGGCAAAGTGAGCAATTTCCACACACAGTTGTGTCTACAGGGCCAATAACTGATAATACTGTGATCCTCACTTTTCTATGTGCTAGCGAAGACTTTTTCACGTAATCTACAGTCAAGTTTACACTTCCATGCAGATTTTCGATTACATACCATTAATCTCTAAGTCTTTAGTCTCTGACTTTCGCTTTTAAAAGTTTGAGTTTAGTAGAGTGAAATGATAAAATAGCTATAATCGTTGTTTAAATCAAATCCTGAACACTTAAAAAGTCAACAGGGCTAATATAAAGAAAAATCATTCCCCACCTTTAAGAGCATGGCCAGCATGGTAAGCAGGGTATCCACATAGCCATACATTTTGCCTTGTGAAAACAACAGAGTAGAACGATGAAGCAACAACTTCATTTCCTAAATAAATAAGCACATGACAATCAGTGTGGCAAAATTCCTTTGCTGCAGGTTGTTTTGTCTAGAAACCAAACTTAAAAACCTCTGCTAAATCCTTCACTATAATAAACATCGAATTTTTTAGAAACTATAATTTATAATGATTAATGCATGACTGAAACTTGAGACTCGAAATCATTTTTCAAATACACTAAATTTAATACACTGAAATAAAACTTTTGGATATAAGCTGTAGAGACTCCTTAACTGAAGAGAAAGTTCTAAATATAATCCACCAAGAGAAACTTCACATTCCATGGCCTACCTGCTGCGCAGCATTCGCATCTTGTGCTAAAGTGTCTGGATCATACATCGGTTCCAGAGCCTCCAGAGCTTTCTCAGGATGGCCCAGCTGCTGCTGAAGTGTGGAAAGAGAAATTCTTGCATCCAGGTGGAAGGGGGCCAGATCAACCACTTTGCCATAGCTTTCAGCAGCTCGCTCCATATAGCCTAAGGCCTTTAAGCATTCTGAGATGTTAAAATAACATATAAGTATGAACAAAGGATTTGTAACCTTACCAAAATTATTTCTCCATTTTAAAAGAAATATTACAGCAATATCAAAAGAATTATAACAAGAAAAAATGTATGAATAGTTCTAATACTTTAAAACAACTGTTGGTTCTAATTTCTATCTACTGATTGATCAATCTAATTATTTCCTAACCAAACTCAAATCGTTCCAAGGATGTACTGAGCATATGCCTATAGTTTGGGATCCTGCTTTATTCACTTAGCATTATGCTTTCAACATTTTTCCACATCTTTGTCAGCATTTTGAATGATTATAATATTCAATTAAACAGATTATTTGCTTAAACATATAATTTGACATTTAGAGTTTTTTCCCAAATTTTTACTGTAATAAATAACACTGCAGAAAACATCTTCATGTATATAAGCCAGAGTTCACCAATTGGCTGACCAACTTAACCTACTAATGTGTTTTGTTTGGCCAAAGTGCTGTTAAAAACAATAAATTGTCTACATTTTTTTAAACTAGTGTATTTATGAAATCCAAGTTACTGGATTCTTTTGAAAAATCTGGACTTGGCAGTAGTGGTCCCCCGTTCCCGCAGGGCCCATCAGCACATGCTGAGACACAGCAGCACCCTGCGGACAGGACTCTCCAGTTCCCACCCTCCCCTGTCCTCTCACTTGCCCACTTTAATGTAATACTGTTGCTCCCTGTCAGGTTCCTGAGTTTTGTGATCCTCAACCCCTCACCTCACTCAGGTACTTCCCTGGGGTAAGTTCGAAGACGTGAGGCTTCTGAGCCCTATTCCTCAAATCGTGTGCCAATCACACATTAAGTTCTATCACTTAAACTTGAAAACAAATCCCCATAAGCATTTCTCCTCTGCACCCTAACAGCCACAACACTAGTCTAGCTAGGCCCTTAGTACCTTTTTTCCTTTTTTTAAAAAATATATTTTATTGATTATGCTATTACAGTTGTCTCATTCCCCTGCCCTTTATTCCCCTCCACCTTGCACACCCCCTCCCACCCACATCCCCCCACTTTAGTTCATGTCCATGGGTCGTACATATAAGTTCTTTAGCTTCTACATTTCCTATACTATTCTTAACCTCTCCGTCTATTTTCTACCTACCATTTATGCTACTTATTCTCTGTACCTTTTCCCCATCTCTCCCCACCATGCCCCTGCCAATAACCGTCCATGTGATCTCCATTTCTGTGGTTCTGTTCCTGTTCTATTTGTTTGCTCTAGTTTGTTTTTGTTTTTGTTTTAGGTGTGGTTGTTAATAACTGTGAGTTTGTTGTCATTTTACTGCTCATATTTTTTTATCTTTTTTCTTAGATAAGTCTGTTTAACATTTCATAAAATAAGGGTTTGGTGATGATGAACTCCTATAACTTGACCTTATCTGAGAAGCACTTTATCTGCCCTTCCATTCTAAACGAAAGCTTTGCTAGATAGAGTAATCTTGAATGTAGATCCTTGCCTTTGATGACTTGGAATACTTCTTTCCAGCCCCTTCTTCCCTGCAAGGTCTCTTTTGAGAAATCAGCTGAGTCTTATGGGCACTCCTTTGTAGGTAACTGTCTCCTTTTCTCTTGCTCCTTTTAAACTTCTCTCCTTCTCTTTAATCTTAAGTAACTTAATGATGATGTGCCTTGGTGTATTCCTCTTTGGGTCCAATTTCTTTGGGATTCTCTGGGCTTCCTGGAAGTCTACTTCCTTTGCCAGATTGGGAAGTTCTCCTTCATTATTTGTTCAAATCAGTTTTCAATTTCTTGCTCTTCCTCGTCTCCTTCTGGCACCCCTATGATTTGGATGTTGGAACGTTTAAAGATGTCCTGGAGGTTCCTAAGCCTCTCCTCATTTTTTTTAATTGTTTCTTCATTTGATGGGGACCCCTGCTTGTGGGGTCCATGTCATTATGGATGAAATGAGACATTCACACAGACTACTGAATCCAGTGGAGGAAAAGGGACAGCATGGCCTTTCTCTCAAGGAAAGCAAAAGCCTCAGCCTTTGCTTCAATGAGCTTTTATTGTCTTACTGGGCACATTACAAGAAGGTCCTCTTTAACTATGTACAGGCTCACTTTAGGTAGTTACCTTTTATAGAAAACAAAGGAGCCAATGCCGCTAATCACATCACAGAAGAGGGGTATTTGAAAATGAAAAGGCAAAAGTAGTTGGACCAGTTACACTCATCCTTGGAAGATTTAGCATGGATTTTAGGAAGTTGCTTTGCAGTAAATGTCCTTAGTTCAAGGTGAGGAAGTTTTAGCAAAAAGCAAGACTCATAGCGGCCTAAGTACATTGCAGGCCTGATTCCCCACAGGAGAACCTATCTGTTGGGCGTGGGTCCTGTGTATCTCCAAGTGGGGGCTGGGCCCACACCACACAGAGCGGCCTCCCACATTCATTCTGTTCTGGTTGAATGTTTTTCTTCCTTCTGGTCCACACCGTTGATTTGAGTCCCAGTTTTCTTCCTGTCACTGTTGGTTCCCTGTACATTTTCCTTTATTTCACTTAGCACAATCTTCATTTTTTCCTCTATTTTTTTGACCATATTCTACCAATTCTGTGAGCAAACTGATTACCAGTGTTTTGAACTGTGCATCTGATAGGTTGGCTATCTCTTCATCGTGTATTTTTATTTTCTTTGGAGCTTTGATCTGTTCTTTCATTTGGGCCATTTTCTTTTTGTCTTGGCATGCCTGCTACATTGTAAGGGGCAGAGCCTTAGGTATTCACCAGGGCAAGGCAACCCACATTGCTGTATTGTGATGTTGTATGTGAGGGAGGGGTCCGAGAGGGACCAATGGCACTTGTTCCATTTTCTGCCTGTTTTCAGTCACTTCCCCCTCTAGGTACAAGCAAATTGGGCCCTCCTGGTGCTGATTCCCGTGTGGGTGGGCTTGTGTACGTTCTAGGACCCTGTGGTCTCTCCTATGAACTCTCCTGTGAGGCTGGGAGCTTCTTCTGCCACCTCAACCCCCACAGGTGTTTTCAGTCAGAGGTCTTGAGGCTTTCTTTTCCTGTGCTGGAACCCTGGGTTGTACAGCCTGTCTCACTCCCCAGTTGTTCCTCCTGGTTTATCTGCCCGCAAATGAGCGACAGCCCGGTCCACAATCTGCTGCCTCACCGGGTCTACCATCGGCTGCCTTGCTGTGAGTCCTCTCCACATGCCTGACTCTGCCCCTCCTACTGGTCTGGATGAATGTTTCTTCTTTAACTCCTTGGTTGTCTGACTTCCATACAATTTGATTTTCTGTCAGTTCTGGTTTTTTGTTTTTAAATTTGGTGTTGTCCTTCTTTTGGTTGTGTGTGGGGGCAAAGTGTATCTACCTACCTATGCCTCCATCTTGGCCGTGACTCCTTGCACCTTTTTTCTTCTCCACTGCAATTATATCCTAAAATGATAGTTTTGCCCCCAACTGCTTTCTCAAATCTCAAATTTCTTTAGGTTAAACTTTGACAATAAAGGAAGACTACTAAATATGGATGGATCATCACAATGGCATTTCTCCTAATTTTTTATTTTTCACTTTTAAAGATATTATAAGCATTAAATTCCTATAACGATGTTTCTTATATATTGAGCTCAAATTTCTTTATAATTTTTAGATGACTCTGAGCTTTCACTTTCCACTCATCTCAAGCTACACTGGCTCAAAATGGAAACAGCATTTATCAGCAGCATGATCATAATTGAACAGGGTTTCTAAAGTGTCTGCTATTAGTAACAGAAAGCAAGCTCAATATCACAGGCTCAGGAAGGCAACAGAAATTCCAAAGCTCCATTTATGTCTTTAAAATCAAAGTACCACAAATATAATTTTATGATGGTATATTACATTTGTACTCACATTTACTCAGTAAACTGTTACCTTAATTTTAAATGTTTTCTTCGCTATTTCATATCTGTGGTAGGCCTCAAAATATCAATGCTTTTCTAATTATAGAGAACTTTCTGTCACTATATATTTTAATAACTATTAGAACTTTCTGTCATCCTGAGATATTTTAAACAGGGCTATTCAAATTTTAATGCATCTTTTATGTTGATTCAATAGGAAATTCTATTAGAATGTTTTTGGCTTTCATGTTTCTTTAAGAAATTTAGTTGTTTTTCTGAAGCTATTTTTTTTAATCTAAATGACTTATTTCTAATTTGTGTGGATCTAGATACAATATTTATTTCAGATTACTGTAGACTTAGAAATAAAATGACACAGGAACAGAACCACAGAAATGGAGATCACATGGAGGGTTAGCAACAGGGGAGTAGGAGGGGGAGAGAGGGGGAAAAGATACAGAGAATAAGTAACATAGATGGTAGGTAGAAAATAGACAGGGGGAGGGTGAGAATAGTATGGGAAATGTAGAAAGCAAAAAACTTATATGTATGACCCATGGGCATTAACTAAAGGGAGGGAATGTGTGTGGGAGGGGGTGTGTATGGTGGAGGTGAGTGAAGGGGGGAAATGGGACAACTGTAATAGCATAATCAATAAAATATATTTTTAAAAATGAAAAAAATAAAATGACAGGTAAAAACCAACATTGAACATATTTTCAGCTCAAAGAACACTGAAAAATAGATTTTTTCAAAATAACATATTGAATATAAATCTTTAAAAGCTGTTCAAAAATCAGATTGTCAGTCTATCACTAGGCCTGACAATCTACCACTAGGAACCAGAGGCTATGATTAACACAGACACAAGACAGATATCTATGATATTTTTAACAGGAATTTGTTAGTCCCACTTCACTCTGGTACCATTAAGTGAATCACTCCTCCAAAGCATCAGTGAGGGGAATCACTTAGTGATGTACCAATTTAGAATACTAACTTTCAAAAAACTGCCCTGAGATCAGAAATACTTTCTCTAAGACATCAACATGTAATAACAATTATTCCTATCTTGGGAAAGTAAGTTCTCGTCTTCTTACACAACTAAAACTTTTCCCTCCCACAAAAACTATTACCTGCATGCCGAAGCCACACGACAGCAAGGTTGTATCTTTCGGAGCAGACTAGCGCGCTCAGGAGAGGAAGTGCAGAATTATATTCACCAACATCCAGGAAAGCTTCCGCGACATCTAGGTAGAGGTCTCCCATATCTTCAGGATTCTGTTCCACGAGCGTTGTCAAAAGAGGCTAGACCACAATTTTAAAGCCTGAAGTCAAACCTTCATCACAAATGTGCACATCTACATCTAGTCTATTTCTCTTTTTAACATATACATCAATTGTCTGGGCAAGCCTAAAGAGTAAGGCTTAATAAAAACACCTTTAAATAGTCATTTTTCTGTTCACTTTTGACTCTATTGAAAAGAGCTCCTACTGCCATTGTTCACTCACTCATTATACCCCATTTGGAGGACTGTCACAGACAGGCCTGGAAGACACTGAGACAATGCTGATCTTCTGCGCCCTTCCTCTAACAAGCAAACGCACCCTGCCTCAGGGTCTCGGTGCAGTCTGTGTTTCTGGAAAGCTGTCCCCTCAGACATCAGCATGGCTCACTTCCTTCAAGTCATCCTTCCAATGCCACCTCTCCAGGGAGGCCTTTCCTGACCACCCCAGTTAAAACTGCAACTCCTCCCATCCCCGACATTCCTTGTTCTTCCACCCTGTTTGACTTTTTTCCAGGGTATTTACCACCAACTAACATTCTACATTTTACATAGTTATTATCTATCTAATCCCATTAAGACAAAAGGTCCGTGTGGGCATAGATTTGCATATTTTATTCAATACCTACCCTAAAGTCTGAAAAGTAAATGTCAAATTTTTTAATTTAATTAAATACTTAGTGTGTTGTTAGCAAAAAAGAAGAGCTGTCAGAAATTACCAATTATCTAAAAGGCTCAATCTCTAATTCTGATCTCTGAATTGTTCTCATTTTAAAAGAAAAACAAAGCTACTATAAGCCCAGTCCAAAACACTCTTACCTCTTACAGGACAGCCACACAAAGATGCTTATAGTGACTTCCTGGTTATTAAGAATTGTGAAACCTAAAGTCAACTTACAGTTTCTTGCCATCTAAAAAAAAACATTGTGAATTTGATCTGAAGTATCTCCAGCACAGATCTTAACGTTACTTACATTAAGTGGTTCAAGGATGTTGAGATGAACAAGGCAGACCATCAGCTTCACTGTGATATCTATCGGCACACCTTCAGGTATAGTGCAGGTGACGTTCTCACCAGCTGTAAATCAGACAGACAAAAAGCAAGCTTAGAATGTGGGGCACATGAAGCAAACTCCACCTTCCATGTAAGATCTCATTTACTTAATTCAAAGCAAATGAATTTGCTTTGTGGAAAGGTGGAAATGAATTCCACAGTCAATTCAAAATCTGGCCAACTCTAGCACCGAGTATTTACACTCCTTCAGTCTGCCTTTGGTAGCAATTATCCTCATAGTTTTTCCCTAATCTCTTACTCACTTATCCAAAACCTGCATAAACTCCTACATCTTCTATCAAAACTACAAAGAACTAAAAAGACAACGAGAACAAACAAAGACTTAGAACTCTTTTTTTTCCTGAACTTAAAAGTATTTTTCAGTCTTCACTACAAAGAGGCTAAGAAAGAGGTAAAATAATACTATGCTTAAGTCTAAAGAAGGATTTTTTCAATGCTTAATTGAAGTGCTAACTTGAAAAGTAAATTACGTTGATAAGCTGTTCAGTAATCTGTTCTTCCTTCATATAGCACAAAAAGGCCCTGGGTCAGTTAAAAAAAAAAAAAAAGCCACATTCAAGTGGATGTATTGAGAAATAAAAGTAACAGAAAACAATTTTTTTTAAGAGTGATAACTTGTGAGTGAACACTTGCAAGAAAAAGATGTGATATGTCTCTTAGGAAAAAAATGCTTCTTGGGAAAACTTGTTAGGAAACAGTAACTATCAATTTCAAAATGCTACATGATGAACAAGAGAGGATTATATACACTTTCCTATGAAGAAGAAACTACAACCTTTATTCTCTTCAGAAGTGCCTTCTTCTGCAGTTTTCTTTTCTAGCACGATTCCAGAAAAATCTGTAATTACCTAAAAGAATTGGGAGAGGGAGAGAGAGTAATACAGTAGGTATGTATGAAAAATCTTTTCATAATGCAAAGATCTATATAGCTAATTCAAATATTCCTTACAATGTATAAATGGGCTATGAAAAGCAATAGTAAGTCTCTTTAAAATAAGAAACAACTGTGACACAATAACATTTTTATATCATATTAACTAATGCTTAACTAAAGATATGTAATTCCTCTGTATCAAACCAATCTATTTTCCCCAACAGATTAAGAACTGAATTATAACAATTAGTCTGGCACCTTTGATAATGATGATGGCTTTCATCATATGATAACCACATTTTATATTTCATATGGAATGCATACACAATCTAGAAATAAGTTTCCAAATAGACTTTATATAATTTAGTACATAATATATATAACTAAAATGAGGAATTATCAATTTGTAAGAATTTCTAGAACACAGAAATGTGCTTCAAACCTAAAAAGAAACACAAATGTCCCTACCTCCAAAGCTTTGTCATACTGTTTGTTAGAAATGTACAGCTCGGCTGCTATGTTAACATCTTCCATGGAGACTAGGCCCTGGTGTTTCGAGAAAGCTTCTTCAATTATATTAATAGCTGAAGTAACATCATTGGCTTCATAGTAACTCCTAAAAAAGGAAATGACAAAAAGGACAAGTGCTTATTTAACTCAGATTATAAAATTCATTTCCTGGCTGATAGGCCCTCTGGCTGATTTTCATTTTCTTAAAATTGGAGAAGAGGAAAACTCTTCCTTAAAATCACAATCAGAGCTGATTCAGAGAAACATGTACAATGTCAGTACAATGTCAAGTCTCTTGCTCTCCCCCAAAGTTACCTCCCTTCCCTCCAGCTCATTCCCTCCGTAACACCAGCTCTTCTCCCTCAGTGGGACCTACAAAGCATCGATCCTTTCTTTTCCATGTCCTCACTCCCCTCCTTCTCTATGGTCCAACATTATAATTACTTCCTTATACATCTCCTCAATTCTCCTGCCCTTCTGTCCCTTTATCAAAATCATCTGATAACACTCCAACCCTGCTCAATCGGATTTTGACTACTCCGTATCACCAGCTGCCCAGCTGCCCATGCTGACCACAGTCATTCTAAACTAATGACCACTAGCCTCAAGTGGGCCCATGCTGCTGGTCAGCAATCTTCTTACAATTTCCCTAGTACTTTTCAAACTTGAGTATACATAGGGATCAACTGGGGGTCTTATAAAAACGCATATTCTGACCCCATGGTGCTGGGCAGAGCTGAGATTCCACACTTGTGACTGGCTCCAAGGTGACATAAACGCTGCCCATCTGTGGGGCTGCAAGGTCCTAAAAAACTGGATGACTACTTACCACCCTCCCTCCAAGTTCCAGCACTCTCCCATTCTCACTCACCTTACTTATTTTACAAGACAATTAAGTCAGGCATCTCACACACTCCCAACATAGCTACCTACTCACTCACACCCACATTATCTACTCCATTCTCCTTTTATCATAGGCTGACCCGTGATTAGATCCCATTCCCTCTGACCTACTCAAGGACATCATTCAAGCCATTGTTCCCCCTCTCATGAATCTTCTATATGTCCCTCAGCTGTGAATCATTCCCATTTGAATACAAATATTTTGTAATCTTTCCCAACTTAGAAATTCTCTCTTAACTCTAAAGCCCATTCCAATTACCTTCCTTTTCTTCCGCTCCCCTTATAAATTTCTCCACAGAGTTGCCTGTCCCCCAGGAGCTCCACCCATTTCAAACGTCAATACTCAGTCCCCCTTTTATGTGACCTATCTGCACTACTTCACACAGATGATCATCCTTCCTCCTTCAGGTGCTTTCTTCAATAAAATTCTAGAATATTATGTTCTCTTAGTTTCCTGCTACTGCACTGCCCATTTCCTTCCAATCTCCCTGTTTCCTCCCAATCTTCCAGACTTCTAAACACGGTAGCACCTCGGGGTTTAGTCCTCAGAACTCTCCCCTTCTCTCTTTCTCTTACACACAGACACACACATCACCTCACATTCAATATTATCAGAAATTCCTGAGAGTTCGGCCTTCAAAATACATCTAGAATGATTACTTCTCACCACCTCCTGCAGCTTTTACCTTGATCCAAGCTACCAATACCCCTTCCATGGATTACTGCAATAATTTCCCAACTGTTCTCCCTGCTTCTGTACTTACCTTCCCTTTATCTATTCTCCAAAGAGCAGCTAGAATCAGTGCATTTAAAATTTAAGTCAGATCATGTCACTCTTCTACTCAAAACCTTCCAGTGACTTCCAGACTCATTCAGAGCAGAAGCCAAAGCCCTTACAATGGCCTACAAGGGCCAAGGGATCTTTTCCCCGACATTACCTCCTGCTATGCTCCCCTTAAACCTTCAGCTTCCATGTGTCCCCTGCACATTCCTTTCATTTATCATGTCCTCCGCCAGTGATACTCATCCCTAATATCTGCTCCCATACCCCCTTCAATTCACTTTCAGGTCGGCAGGGCCACAACATAGGGAATTAAGTCCTTCTCTAACCACCCTATTTAAAATGACGCACTCCTATTCCTCAACTTTCTATCCCCCTTCCCTGCTTCGTTTTCCTTCATATCGCTTATCGACATCTGATATATTATCCTTGTATATTTAGCTGTTCATCTGCTTACTGCCTAACTCCCCGACTACAATGTCAATGCTACAAAGGCAGGGAATTTTAAAACTCACTCAGTACTGGATCTCCTGTTGTTTGTACAGTGCCTAACACATAACTCATGTTCCACAAGTATTTCTAGAGGTCAAGTGGAGACTGAGAGAAAGCCTAATCAGAACTTACAGTAACAAGACTTCCCTTTAGCAAAGACCTCTGCAGCAGTGGTAGAAATGTTTACCACCACCCTGTCCCAATAATAAAATTATAAATTATACAAGAGAAAAACAAGTTTACTGTCTAACAGTTCATAGAGTAGAAGCTCACTGGGCTAACCACTGTAATAGCTAGAGATCTGATTAATAGCAAATAACCTGGAAAAGTCCCCGATGCTCATTGCAGATATCAAAGATCAATTTAGAGTTGCCCTGTCTTAACCAATTTCCTAAAATGCTTCCAGTATTCCTACATAATCCATCATTGGGAGTACAGGGTGTGATTTCACAGCTAAGCATCTTCATGACGCAATGGCCACTGAATTAATAGGGTTAGCCCTAAGATACTATTAACATAGATTTCCAGAATAGAAGGTGTACCACAAGGCTTTACTTAGTGGAAATGTTTCCTGCTTTGTTTTGCTGTATAGCATATCAGAGAAGTAAATGCACCTGGACATAAAACTTTAGAATAAAATATATACCAAAGTCAGTAGCAGATGCTAACTATAAAGAATTTTTTTTCTTCTGAGAATGGTATTCTACTATTAGCTCCAGATAAAATGATTCAGAAGATCCCAGATCACAAAGATTTCATTTGCAACAGTTAAAATAATATTACTGCAAATGTGTATAACTTTAAGTAAGGTATGGAAAACTGGGACCTTAGTCATCCTTTCAAAACAGGCTCCATCTTTAAGCTCTGACCACCTGAAAGGTAATTGTATATACACATTTTTCCAAGCAGTCACACAGTTTGATTGGAAACATAAAAGCACTGAAAAAAAACCCACAAAAATTCCAACCCACCTTTCCACTTAAGCACAATATATTCAATAAAATACAAGAAGCAAAACAGTTCCTTGAACCTCAATATAAAATATATTCTACTTCAAATATATGCTTTTCTAAAATATGATAAATAACAGCATTTATGTACATTTCACCCCAAACTTACTTTGCCATATCTCTAGCCAACTGCATAAATCGCTCTCCATCAGACAGAGACAAAAGGTTTAAAATACGCCTGTAGCCATCCATTGCCATTTTATGGTCTCCCATCTGCTCATAAAGGCTGGATCGCTCCCATAGATAACGGACATTAGTGGGTTCATATTTAAGAGCTAAAAAGAAAAAAGATAACTTAATCATAAAAAGGAATTCATGCTACCTGGGTATGATCCATCTTCTCTTCAGAAAATATTTAATAAACACTGTAAACTAATTTCCCTATGAAATTAAGCAGGTTATTCAGGAATAAACCTACCTTCCCAGGAACTCTCAACTAAGTCTGATCTCAGACCAGACAGGACCTGAATCATATTAATCTTCATGTGCTCACTGCAGTCTGATATTAACCCTCAAGAAAGAGCTTAGCACCAACATTGACCTTGGTGGGAAAATGAAGGTTCTGTTCTTCTACTAACTTGTGCTGTATTAGCTGACAATATAAATAAAATTGCTGATAAACATGGAAACAGATGAATCCCAAATACCTCTGGTATAACAGAATACAAGGAATATATTTTAATTAACATCACCCCAAAATATCAAGTACAATTGTCAAAAACCTATTATGTAACATTTTATCAAACAAAATGATGAATACATTTTAATTACCTTTGGTGTAGCAAAAAATAGCCTGCTTAATATTGTCTTGTTCCAGAGACATTTCTGCCAATCTAACCCATTCTTCAGTGTCACTAGGATTTAGGTGCGCAGCAATCAACTCGAACTGCAGTGATTTCTCCATGTCACCTTGGTCCTCATATATCATGGCAAGAGTAGAGAACGGCTCATAAGCCAGGGGAGCTACAATGAATTAAAAAAAAATTCCATTGGCTGAGGGAAGAGGCTTGAGCTGATGTCAACCCCACGGTTCAAACTGTGGGTCTTCCTTCTAATATCTAAACTCCTTAGATAACTCTATTAGAATCATACTACTTAACAGAATTTAGAATAAACACTAGACTATATTTGCTTTATTTTATTTTCATACATTTTTGGTATTTTTAAAGCATTCTCTGCTCTAAGCAAAGTGTAATTTCAGGAAAACCCCTACTCTCCACCATGCTGCCTTCACGAAATCCCCCTTTGCTAAGGCTAAACTGCAACTGTCGATAATCCCCACAGGAAACACCTTGTCTTATGATTTCCATGCACATCAGAATTGCCTCTTCATGTTCTCCTCGAGCAAAGCGAATGTTGGCTTCGCCCATGAGACCTCTCAGCGCTCTGGGAAGTTTACTCCGAGGCCTTTTCTCCTGTACAGAACAAAAATAACATCTAGATTAAAATACAGTGACGTCTTAGATTTCAATTCCAACCACATTAATAAATATAGACTGGAACAAAACTGAAATTTGTCTTTAGTACTTTTCAATCTACATTCAGAACTAAGGACTAAATGGCTAAATTCAGTCTTGGGAAATAACAGAAACTATTCTATGATATTCTCCAAAAAAGAGCACCTCAGAAAATTAAAACAAACAAACAAAAAAAACAACAAAATTTCCTACAGTAGAAAGTTAAAGGCACAGTAAAATATTTAAAAAAAGCAAAAGCAAAGTGACCAGGAATTACCAAATTACTGATTAGAATAACAACAAATATAGAACTGGGTGCTGCAGAATGAATTTCTAGCCAGACTGACTACATGATGCAATCTACTAAAGACCCTCCCCTTCTTTCAAATCTACCTACTCAGACAGAAGTTATAAATAATACCAATATGGACTTTTTAATAGCAAAACTATAGTACATTTTGATACATGAAATAATTAAGGTTTTACATTTTAAAAATCTCTAAATGAAACAAAAGAAACCAGTAGCTGTCTCATAGTATTTCCTTAAGTTTGAATCCTTTTTCAATGTCACATTTTTACACTCTTTTTATATTACAAAATTAAGTAACAATTTACTTTCATCATTTTCTTGGTTTCACGATTGAGAACCATCTCCAGCATAAACACATCGCCTGCAGTGGGTTGCTCAGGTGTTTCTTCCTCCTCCTCCTCCTCCTCTTCCTCTTCCTCCTCATCATCTTCATTTTCTCCAAGCATGGAAGCAAAGACCTTGTGAACTGACTTACTAACGCCATCTGATGTTTCTCCTGGTGAAAGGCACATTGAGACGGGGGAAGGAAAAAAGCTTTAAAACACTCAGTAGTCAAAAGGGAAAAAAAGGAGTATTTTCTGCAATATAAATTTCTATCCCAGCAAACCTGAAAATAAAAAACAGACAAATGAACACTCCCAAAACAACCCCAAAAAGAAAGCTGTCATAAAAGCTATGTATTTTACTCTGTAGGAATAGGCGACTCATCCTTTGGGCCTCATCTAGATATGTAGGCAAAATTAAATGGAAAATCAGAAACACAGACAGTAATGGTTAAGATAAGAAAAAAATAAAAGAATTGTAAGACACAGACCTAAGAACTAAATAAGTCTGGTGGTACAGAACCAGGTGGTAAGCGCAGTGGTTACAGGTGAGGCTTCTAGAGCCAAGCTGCCTGGTTTCAAACTTCATCTATCACTAGATGTGTAATTTTGGGCAAGTCACTGAAGTTCTCTGTACCACATTTGTAAAAAGGGGTTAATGTTTACCTCACAGTACTACTCTGAGGATGAGATTTTATTGACATGGATTTAGAATAATGCTTACTTAGAATAAGTAAGAGCTTAACACTATTATTTATATTAAAATAGTATTATAATTTCAGAAATAAGACATAACATGCAAGGTCTGTCCGGAAAAAGTACAGCCATTGTTAATATAACGAGAATGGTTTGAGTGACATCAAGGTAACCTGGCATTGAAGGAAGAGTGTGGACTGGAAAGCACATGTGTGAACAGTGATGACTTCACTGTATTAGTCAGTGGGGGTGGTAGACGCCATAGAGTGAGCCTGTGTACTGTGTGGCTGTCACATTCAAAATGACTGAGTGGGTACAGCTAATGACACTGCATTAATTTTTGTGTTAAGTTTGAACATTCCTCTGCAGAAACTATTCGGCTGATTCAGAAAGCCGCAAGTATGGGCAACTGGTGATTTGCAGCTTCATCATAACAACACACCTGCTCATACGCCACATCTTGCAGAGTTTTTGGCTGAAACATCAAATCGCCCAGGTGACTCAGCCCCCCTACAGCCCAGATTTGGTGCCCTGAAACTTCAGCTTTTCCCAAAACTAAAATCACCTTTGAAAGGGAAGAGATTTCAGACCGTTGATGAGATTCAGGAAAATATGACAGGGCAGCTGATGGCGATTGGGAGAACTGTAGGAGGTCCCAAGGTGCCTACTTTGAAGGGGACCGAGGTGTCATTGTCCTATATACAATGTTTCTTATATCTTGTGTCTTCTTCAATAAATGTATCTTTCATATATGACTTGGCTCAACAGCCAAGACCTCATACTTCTTTTATATCTGAGAATACCACTACAGTCCAATGATTTTTCAAAGTTCATAGTGACAATCTTGAATGATCAAGGTTAAGTTTAGAAGCCAATTTTCTGTTAAAGCAGACATATAACATATTTTAAAAGTTCCAACAAAATATTTAAAATTTAAAAAATATGTGTATTTTTGTGTTAAAAATAAAACACTTAAGCTTATTCACTTTGGTGAAACACCTCAAACCTCAAAGGTGCCAGATAAATGAAACAGTTGAAATGTTTAAGAAAGAACAAAATTTAAAAATCCACATGCTCTGAGCAAAAAATAATTATTATGCAGTCATAACAGTTATCTTCAAGAATTCTGCATATACAAAATATAAAAAGAAATGTCTGAAATAAAATCCTACCAATCAATGAAATTTATTATAGTAACAGAAAAAAGAATAAAAATCATGATCATCTTGATACAGAAAAATTATATGATAAAATCCAACACCCCTTCCTAACAAAAATTCTTAGTCAACTACAAATGGAAGGGAATATCTTTAATTTGATAAAGCATATCTAAAAAATTTTCCACAAAAAGTTAATGGTGAATTATTCAAAGTTACTGGGAATGGGACAAATATGCCTACTACCACTACTCCTTTCAACATTTTATAGGAAGTCCTAGTTAATGTAATGAGGAAACAAATAAAACGCATAATTATAAATGGCAAGGAAGAATGAAAACTGTCATAACTGATATGATTTATGTACGTAGAAAATACAAAAGAATCTATACACAAACTGTCAGAATACATGACCTTAGCAAGGTTCCTGGATATAGGGTCAACACACAATCACTAATTATACAGTAGCTTGTATATCAGCAACAACGAACTGAAAATGAAATTAAAAGATGGCCCTATTTGCATTTTGTGTAGGAAAGCTGCTCAACAGCAAGAATTAGCAGTGGTATTCAGCAATGTATAGGAGGAAAAAGACAATGACCATACAATCCAATTTGCAGACTTTGCCAAAGCCTGTTCAAAACTGAAGCTTTTATTGCCCTGATCTGTGTGGCTCAGTGGATTCAGTACTGGCCTGACACCCACAGGGCTGCTTGTTTGATTCCAGGCCAGGGCACTTGCCTGGGTTGCGGGTTCAGTCCCCAGTTTGGGTGCACGACACAGACAGCTGTTTGATGTTTCTCTCCCTTTCTTTCTCCCTCCCGTCCCCTCTCTCTAAAAATAAATAAATAAAATATAAAACTGACCCCTTCTTTTGCTCTGAACATATACCCACACTGACCAAGGGTCTTGGTAAAGTTCTGGAACAATTCCTTCTTGGGAAACTGGGAGCTTTGTCTCTTAAAAGGACTGATGAAATTATATGAGCGGAGAATATCCATTCCTTGTGTGCCTGACTGCTCATATGGGCTAGAATTAGATTCAATCAACCCCTTTTTTAGGAAGGGCCCGTTGGCCACCTGTCAGAGTCAGCTTTAGGCAAGAGGACTGGTGGGCACCAGTGGTGCCTGCTACTGCGGCTGTATCTTCAAAGACCTATTGATGGAAGAGGTGCTCCACCCATTAGCAGATAAGGAAGGACCGCAGCTTGTTAGAAAAACTTCAGCCCACTTTTCCACCTCAGTTGTCTGGCAAGTTAAGAAACTGTAACCCCAAATTTATCCCTTTTTGTCATTTCTTCCCAACTTTTTCCAAGGTGTTAGGAATAAAGCCTGTTTATTTTCTCTGTGGAGAAAGGCTTACTTGTTTGTGTGTGTGTGTGTAGTTGGGGGTGGGGGGCAGGCTCTATTTCTACCCCCTAGGATGGACATGTTTAATTTAGTTCTCAATAATACCCTATACACAAAACTACCTTCTACTGATAATTCAGCATTACAAGAAACTTGATATGGGTAAATGGATACCATGAATTACTACAGATATTCTTATAACTAGAAAACTATATTGATCACTGGAAATTAATAAGTCTGCATACTAGATCATCAGTTAAGCTCTAATGAACTTAACTGGGTGCACTAACAAAATTTAATATCTGGACAGGTGGAGCTGAGGACTGGATCCTGGAATGAGGTAGCATACCAAGATACCTATGATGTGTGTGAGGGGCTTCCACTCTGACATTCCTATCTTATCTCCTATAGCTAAAGCAGTGTTTTGGAAGCCACTTTGCATAGAAGTATAACTCATTACAATTTTGGGGAGTATAGTTTGGAAGTACTTAGCAACCAACTGAGAGAACCAATTTAAAAAATAATTCTAAAAAGGCTCCCACACAAATAGTGATGCCAATTTGAAACACTTTTCCACAAAAAGAACCCATAAAACTAACCTTCACCATATGCAATTAACTCAACAAATATTAACTGAGCACCTATTACATACTGTACACTATGCTCTTAATAAACCAGGAAATCCACGATAAAATGCCACTGCAATTAAAAAAATGTTTCCACTAAATTATTGGGTACTCTTAACATTTAATTCAGGTAACAAGTGATCTCAACATACCTTCATTGGCATCTTTGTCCTGGGATTTGGTGGAGTCAATTCCTGATGATGATGGAACTTCAGAGTCACTTGGATTTTCTTCAGCTGATAGTTTTCCTTTTTCCTGAAGATTCTGTGATTGGAAATTAATGAATGATTCCAAAAACTAATGCGGATTTAGCTCTCTCCAGAAAAAAATAGAGCATTTGCTTCTCTTTCTATTTATACAAAACTTGAATGCTCCACACATATATTATGTAGAATCTAAATTTGAATATTGTCAAGTATTACAGAGTACTTAGGTCTCATTCTTCAGTCCAAATCAGTCATTTATAAAAAATAATAATAATATAGATTGAGTTAATTAATCTACACTTGCACCCTAGCATTTTAAATGAAAATAGCGCACTATTAGTTGAATGAATTAGGAAAGGATCTACCACTAATTTCAGAGGGTGCAATTTTATTTTCCCTTGGACTTCAAGTGAGAACATTTGGAAAATTCAGGTATTTCTTCGTAAGTATGAAAAATATACATGAGTTCAGACTGTTATCAAACAAGAAAATTCAAGGGTTTGTGTGTGTGTGTAAGACTGTATCACACCAGAACATGGGGGGAAATAAAAAAAGTTATATCATACCACTGGGAAGCTCCTCAAAAATTGAGGGAGCTCAAATGCTTCAGTTTAAAAAAAGAAACTGAGACGTAAAGAACAGGTGAACTGACCAATCAAAGTCACAAAAAGACCTAGAGGCAAAGCTAGGACTAGAGCCAGAAACTCTGACTCCAAACTCTACTCCCACTTCCCTATTTAGCCTACCAGTGTTAAGCTATACACATTTAAGAATTAGTAAATTTGGCAAGAGACAAAAGAGAAGAGGCTACAACCAAAACAAACGCTTTTTGAAATGTTTTTAAGAGCTTGGCACAGGAATGAGACGTCAGAACCCGAGTTCCGGTAAGAAGGGAAAGAAGCTCCTGGGTGTTTACGGCCCGCCCCACCGCAGCGAACGGGGTCGTCTGGGTCCCCACAGGGCTCTAAGCGTATAGGGCAACAAGACAGTGAGAAGCATTCTAGCCCAGCATCTCCTCACTTTCTTCTCGCGGGTTTTTCTCTCTTCTCTCCGCCTTTCGAACTCCTCAAAGGAGATCTTCCCTTCCAGGTAGTCGATGAGCTCGGGGCTGAAACCCGACATGTCTGCAGGGTCGAATTCAGCTCCGCGAACCCGGAGAGAAAACCGAAAAAACAACTCTTCCCACACTAAACCCCAGGCCGGAGCGCCGACAGCAAAGACCCGGCGTCCAACCGGGAAATGAGCCCGACCGCTGCCGCAGCCGCCGCGCTCGGGTTCCGCGGCAGCGACCGCCCCGGCCTCCTTCCGGAAGGTGCAGACAAGTCTTTTCCGGCCGAGCCTTCCTGCGCTCCGCCCTCGCCTGCTGCTTGGCTCAGGGATCCTACTTATTATTAGGGATGGGGAGGGGCGGGGAAGCGCTTTAAAGAGATTTTTCTTAATCTAGATTGTTTCCCTCAGCCCTTCATTAAGATTTTCGCTCCCAATTTATTTCCTTTTCGAATCTTGGTTTAATTTGATATTTGCCGTAGTGACTTTTTAATTGAACATTTGCTCTGCCACAAGCATGTTCCACTCTCCAATTTTCTCCTGACACCGAAGCTAAAATCCTCCTCCATTTTTTTACAATCTAAATCTCATCTCCTCCATTCAATGGCACCATCACTTTTTCATTCACCACAAATCCCCAAACATACTCTTTCCTCAGGCTCCTTTTCAGTCTGTAAATTAGTTTATCTGGACTTTAGTTCCACCTCTAATTCCCACCCACGTTTTCTTCTTTTCTTAACAGTCAAATGCTTGGTATGATTAGTGTACACTGTTGCCCGCTTTCTACAGTCCACGTACTATCCTATGCACCTTGCACACGTATCTCAAAATAACTCTTAAAAATGGTCGCTATTATTCCTAACGTCGGAAGTCCCATATCTAATTGGTAGTCGAGCCAGGATTTGAAGCCTGGTATATCTGACTCCAAATCCTGGGTTTGGGATTAACATGATTAACTGCCGCCTGCCTCCATGGAACTATTCTTCACCTCCTACTCCTACTCCTTTGGTTGATATTTTTACCTTGTATTATAACCTTTTCTGCTCTCTTACTCTAGAGACACCACTAGCTGTGAACATCTTGAGGACAGCACTACCTGATGCATCTTTGTGAACTCTCCCCTATAGTTTAGTAATCTGTGCTTAAAACACAGTTTAAGGGTTACATGGTTTATGGATTAATTTGGACAGAGTTGAAAGTTTGCCTTAGGAATGGGCAAGGGAGCTGAGGTATGGAAGCGCAATTCAGTGTGCAACTAAGATTCTAAGCAAGTTACAGGGAGTCTACCACTTGCCCACTGGTGCTTCTTCCTGACAATCCGGATGAGGATAAACAATAGGATACAAAGGAGCGGCCAGGGCCTGCCAGAGGGAGACTGCCAGGTGAGAAAAAATATCTCACAGCTAAAACTCGTCCCCTTTCTCATGATGAAGAATCCTTGAAGCTCTAGCAGGGTGTAGAATATGGGGAGCTAGGAGGATAGGTTGGATTAAGGTAATCCACAGAAATCACTTATTGGGAAATTCTCTCCTGTATTTCTCCAGGCAATCGGGAAACTGTACCCAAGGGAAAGTCAAAACTTCTCATACTAAGCGTCCTAGAAGAAAACAAGGGAATCAAAGGAGGAAAGGTGATCGACTGGTAAGGAGAATGCTCTTCTAAAACCAAGCTGGTTTAGACTACCTTGTTTATTGTTGGCTGCCTGGAATATGGGAATAACAATTGTGAAGATATAGATTCATGTTGTAGAGGGTAGGGAGCAGGGAGCAGGAGGTGCAAGGATAGCTTTCTTGCTACAAAACACCTTTGTGACTTGAAAGTTCTTTTGCAGGTCAGAATGTAGCAATATAACTTGAAACTGAAATCTTTCCATTCTCCTGTTCTGCACTTCCCTGTAAGAGATTTGTCCCCTGGAGAGTCAGAGGGCATCCGCATCATCTTGAGATGAAGTATGATTGTTATGGCAGTAATGAAAATAGCAAGAAGAAACTTTTTACACTTTCAGACTCATATTTTAGAATCAAATGGGATGCCTGAAGAAAGCAAACCATGGAATTTGTGACATGACAATAGAATTAAGTGTACAAAGAAAGAAATGTCTCCATTCTTTCTAATTGTCAGAATGGGGTTTGGCCTTTCTTGGGGAGATGATATTTCTATGGTTCTTTCACTTTTCTGTAAATGCTTATAAGAGCTTTCATTCTGGGCTTTTTTTTTTTAAGCAAACATCCTTGAAAAATAAAGATATTGACTCCCTCTGGGACAGAGGGCAAATTTGTTTTCCTGCCAGTATAATTAAGATAATGTTTCTCTCTGGGGCAAAGGTTGAGCTTATTTGCTAGTAGCCCCCTTGTAAGAGTGGGGGTTTCCTAAATTTAGGGTTTCTCAGCTGTGGCACAAACCCACTTGTGCAGAGCGCACACCTGGACCCACTTCTATGGCCCCACGATAGGTGGGGGATGAGGAGAAGCAAGGTGAATATAAAACTCCTGCCTGCCACACCTGGGTAATCACATCTGCTGCTTCAGACCTGGGAGTCTCAGGTGTCTGCCAAGATCTGTGAAACTTTAGAAGGATAGTATGTAGCTTCCAAGTAAGGCAAAACCTCACACCCTTAGTGGTCTTTCCCTCCCTAGTCTAGGACAGGAGACAATAGGCCATGTCCTGGGGACCAGGAGTAGGGTGCTCATCAAAGAGGAAGAGAGTCTGTGTTGAGAGACTGTCAAAGAGCTGTGTAGGGACGTACCCATGGACCCCTGGAGAGCCTGGATCACCTGCAGAATATTTATTTCCATTGGAGGAAACACTACACTTCTGCTGTTTTCCTAGCAATGGTTCTCAACCAAGAACAAAATCACTTCCCCAGTGGGCTTTTAGAAATATGCATAGGGAGGTTTTGGTTGTGAAAATAATAGTGGTGGGGAAACTACTAACAGAGTGTCCGGGGACCAAGGGCGCCAAATGGTCACACACAGTGATGACTTGACCTTCCCTGACTGCCAAACAGCATCGCCTTTAAGAAACTAGTCAGTGTGGAGAGCAATCCTATCATCAATACCTACGTGCCAATTGTGAGGAATTTTCCAGAAGGATACATGCTGCTGCTCCAAGACTTTGCAAGCACGTAGCTAAAACTTCCATATGGATGCCCTTTCTTTTCAAAGGCCCTGAACTGGTAAGTGTTCCCTTTGTGGAGGTACCAGTGCCCAGAGGGGGGGGCAGTGAGAGGAAAGAGAAAACTAGTCACTGGTACTCCAGTGGAACTAGAAAAGGTGAAACACTCCCTACCACACCACCATGTATCTGAATAGACTATATTTTTTATGAGGAATAGCTCATCAATAATTCTTTATGTATTTTAAGTGGTAAGAAACTATTACTGACATTAACTAGAATCAGCTTTTATTACTATGTGAAAATAGCAGAACAGCACACATTTATTTCAATTCAACAAGTATTTACTGAACACTTGGTACATGGCAGGCATTGTGCTAGGTACTAGAGAAATAAAAATGGCTTACAAAGACCTCCCAACCCTCCAGGGAAAACGGACTCATACGCAACTAATTCCAACAGAACATATTAAACCAGACACAGAATCTGTTCCTGCATAAATATGTTACTCATGATCTTCAGTATCAGTCATCCACACATACACCAGAAAGAGCCACAGAAAACTCACCTGGAATGTACAGACTAGTGTTATGAGGACACTGACATTTGCTTCTAGTACCATGTTCCTTTTTCAGGAACCACAGGGAAAAGGCTGAAACTCTCCACAACGATAAAAAGTCGTTATTCCAAATGAGAATGTGAGAAACAGCACAGTTCGGCCCAAGCAGGAGGGACAGAGGAGGGCTGGTTGCCACCTGCACCAGTCCCTACCCTCCCTTCTTGCGGAGTCTCATGCAGGAGAGCCAGAGCTGAGGCGTGGCCAGGATGGTCAATGCAGCACAATGTCCCCTCTGAACACAGTGACAGAGAACACTCCCAGGGACCCCCACCACTTCGAGAATCCCGAGTTTCTTTACTTTCCATTTCAACCAAAGTGTGGATAGTTATCATGTATCTTATTAGGTATGACACCAAGACTGGGAGGCCTTTCAACAGTATCTGCTGAAAGTGCGAGTGCATCTTCTCTCTAGGAGAAAGACTAAATTTAAACTCTAATCCCTAGGACATATAATAAACTAAAGTAGAAATGAGCAATATCTTTTCCAAATGAAAGTATTGATTGATAAAAAGTAATATATATGTATAAAGGAAATGTAATTTCTCTTGACTTTATGATGTTTTTGTAACTCTTGCAAATACACGCAGTGTTCTAAACTGATACTTACAGTTATAGAGTGGAAAGAACACCAGAAAAATGCACATAAGTTGCTTATGTCCCGAAGTCAAGCTATTTATATGTAAATTTGGAATAGAGTCATTACAAATTGACAAAGGGACGGGGGGTTAGCAATGGCCGCGATTGAATTTCTCTAACAAGAGACTTCATCTGTAGTGTCACCACAGCCGGACATCTGAAAGGACAAGGGGAGGCTCTAATGAAACAGAAACTGAAGACTACAATGAACAGAAAGACTGGAAGACCAACATGTTTCAGCGAAAACGCTCTTTGTTTTCGTTTTCTAATGGAGATCTTAGGAAAAGAGAGCTTATCATTATCAAATTATAGAGAAAATATTTATAAATATTTAATTATTACCTCATTCCCCACTCCCCTGAAAGTATGTATTTGATACACTCTCTGACACTTTCTGTGAGATGAGTGTCTGCGATTCACAGGTGGAGAAACACGGGCTTACCAGCAACCTGCACGCAATACTGTCCTGCATGCAAGTAGGTACTGTGGTCCTTGGGCCTAGGGCCTAAGTATGAAAAACAATTAAGGCTTCGTTAACATCTGTTGGTTTTATTTTATTTTCTCATGTAGGAGAGTTGTCAAGTGCATCTGCCACGTGGCAAGTTGCGTCTTCTCTTTAGAATAACATTATTTTTTTCACTTTTTAAATTACATTTTTCCCATTACTATTTATCCCCCTTATACCCACCTCCCCCCTGTAGTCACCACACTGTTGTCCACGTCTGTGAGTCCTTTTTCCTTTTTGCTCTATTGCTCCACCTCTTAACCCCATCACTATTTTTTTTAATTACTTCATTTAAAAGAACTGCTAATCAAAATCCTTTCACATGTACAATATAGAGCAATCACGGTATCCTCCTCACAATACCATTCCTACCCCTGTGGAAGAATAGGAATGGATTTTAATTATGATTCAGTTCTCCTCATTATTCTGAACAAAAAGCTAATAGACTAGAATCGTAATGTATTTTCTCAGAATGCACCATACTGTATTTAAAAAAAAGTGGCCGGTATTTATTTTGTAGGAATGCTAAAGTAATATGAACAATAGAATTCAAACCTTAAATAAATTTCTAGCTTTTTTCCTATGAGAAAAATCCATCTTTAATATTTTCCTTTTTTTTCTCTAGGTGAGGCAGTTCAAGTTCAAATATATACTTATTACTTCTTTCTAAAAAGAACCATTCTTTTAACTTTACTTTCTATTTAATCCAAGTACACAATTTGACATATTTCTTTATATACAATTTTTCACACAACTTAGCTACATGACATGGTCTGAAAAAAAGATATAGGTAAAAGTGTAGTATTCTATTAAATGTAATAATCCTATTAAGAATGACAATTCTGTTTTAATATATCTCTTCCCAGAAAGCTATGCCTAAAAAATCATAACTGTCATTTCTTTTTTTTTAAAGATTTTATTTATCTTTAGAGAGAAGAGGAGGGAGGGAGAAAAAGAGGAATGAGGAAGAGAAACATTGATATGAGAGAGAAACATTCATTGGTTGCCTCTCATATGGGCCCCAGTGGGGGACCAAACCCACAACCCAGGCATAGGGGGTCAATTCCTGACCAGGAATTGAATTGGCAACCTTTTGCTTTGGGGGATGATACCCAACCAACTGAGCCACACTGGTCAGGGCATAATTATCATTTCTTTTTAAAACCAGACATGAAGTACCCGCACCAAATCCAAATATTACCAGTATAGAGTTTCTTCTAAAGTAAGCACTTATTTCTATGAGGAAATAAAATTATTTCCCAAAGAATACGTTCAGAATCTCTTTGTGACTGAGCCGCATGTAGGAGAGTAAAGGGCTACTGTGTACCTGCTCTCAGAAGACACATTCAGCCCTCGAGGGAATTGGGAAAGGAGTTTTTTTGCTCTTCGTAATCGGCAAGTGCAGAGGCGAGGAGGTCTGACTGTAAAGAGAGAGGTCTGGCTTCTTCGTTCAGGGACAAAGTACTTGGAAACCTTTCAAGATCAAGACCTCTTCCCTTAAGATATTTCTGAAGAGTTCTAAAAAACTAAAGAAAGAAAATGTTAAATTGCCATATATAAATTAAATACCCAAAATACTCAAAGATGAATATTTTTCCCCTTAAATTTAGGGCTTATCTAACAGGCTGGAAGTGGAAAACTCAGAAAGAGAAGTACAATTTTGGCTACTCCCCCTGCCCCCCGCCCCACCTCCCTTGTTCTCCACCCTGCCTCCATTCTGACATTTTGACCCCACACGCGATCATTCACTGTTCTTGATGGAAGTGAGAGAGAAACACCGATTATTTCACAGCACCACTCAGAGATTTGCTGTAAACCATCTCTAGACACCATGGCAGAGATTAAGTTGAACTCCACAGTGATCAGAGCTTGGCACCTCCTCTCTGACTGAAAATAGGACCCCAGTTGCCGTCTGCTGAAATAGTTTTTATTCAGAATGGACTTTTCAGCTTTCCTTTGGCAAATGAATATATAGCAGCTGTGCAAAGGGCTATTTGATTGTTTTAATCCCATATTGTTATATTTCACATCAACGTATATAAAAGATCATTTACAAATGTAATGTGCTCTGTGTGTATGATCATTTCCAAATATAAACTTGTTTCTCCTTACAGAGACAAATGTAAATTGACTAGAGGAACCACAGGATGCCAGCTACAAGGCTAGGGAAACTCTGGCCTGGTCCCGCTGGGGCATCTTCTCTGCCCTTAGGAGCCATCTCTTCACGGTGCCTTAGGAGATGCAGTGCGCACGGATCCCTCAAGGCATCGATCACACCCACAACCCAGCGTGTCCCAGTGGAGGTTCTCACCAGATCTCGGTTTCTGGGGTTCTTGAGTGGCTTCCACTGCTCTTTGTTTCTCAGTGTGTCTCCATGGATAGGCCCGAGTAGCACCAGGGCCATACACAGCAGCAGGAATGGTTTGGGCATGGTGGAATGAAGCTGAGTG
Organism: Phyllostomus hastatus; assembly: GCF_019186645.2. Classification (NCBI taxonomy): domain Eukaryota; kingdom Metazoa; phylum Chordata; class Mammalia; order Chiroptera; family Phyllostomidae; genus Phyllostomus; species Phyllostomus hastatus. The sequence continues at coordinate 153,473 of NW_025333672.1, forward strand.
AAAGGATGGATGAGGGCAGTGGCAATAGTCACAGCTGAGGGAGAGAGGGAGAGGGGAAGAGGGAGGGGAGGGAGAGCGAGAGCGGAGGGAGAGGGGGAGGGAGAGGAAAGCGTAGAATACAAAAGAGGAAATATTCTTAAAGGGAGACAAGGAAAAAGAAATAGTATTTTGGTTCACCTGAATTTTGCAGCCTTGTTTTTTTTCCAGATTCATTTGCAAATAAGACCCCCAAAATCCAGTTGACTAGCTTAAAGGAGCTCATGATAATGAGAACATTATACAATAAGCAAAGTAATTATGAATACAACTTACCAAATCTGAGTATACCTTCAAAATGCACTGTTATCCCCAAAGAAAGTAAAATTCTTAAACAAACAAAAGCACTCAAAATCAATCTTAAATTACTCAGGAAGTAATTCAATAAGACAGCAGTCTCAACAATGATATTGTAATAACTCTGTATGGTGCCAAGTGGGTACTTCAATTATCAGGGGGACCACTTTCTAAATTATGTAATTGTCTAACTGCTATGCTGTATGCCTGATGTTAATATAAAGTAATACTAAATGTTGAAAAAAGAGAGCAGTCTCAGAAAAAAAGAAAAAGAAACACTCCAAACTGAGGAACGCACTGTACACACACGTCTGAGACAGACGTATGCCACACCAGCGTAAGTAAAGGTATCTCCCACCCCAAGGTGTGAAATGGAAGCAAAACACATCGAAAGAGCTAATAAAGCTTACCAGGAGTTTGGCTGGGCCTGGCCCTGCTCGGTTACCCTGCCTGCAGTCCACAGGGGGACACGTGGCTCCTTATAACCAGTGGATTGGCTGCAGGTGGAGTCACTGACGTGAGCAAGGGGAGTTCAAAAATAATGATTCCATTTTCAACCACAGCACAAATACCCTTCAGAATCACATCTTCAGACTTGTTCAGTGATGAACAATTTGTCTTATAAATATCGCAACCACTGACCATCTTATGGGGATTTTATAAAATACACAAGGCACTTCCAAACAGCAAAGTGGCTTTCTCCTTTCTCACTCTTAAGAGAAGGTGTATCATACACGGCAGCTGGGAATGTGATGACGATGATCCCACCTAATAGAATGCTCTGTTGGAGAGATCAACTTTTGAAATTAATAGCATTTTTTAGAACAGAGAATTCTATTGCAAGGGACAAAATTGCTCCTTATGACCTACACCTTCTATTTCTTCTGAGAACCTCAAGAATCTTGGCAAGTTTTAAATAGTGGTGTGGTTTTTCATAATACTCTCTCAAAATAGAGCTATAGGATTGCATGTGTTTCAAGGAAAAAAGAAAAATTACCTACAGCATCCTCTTGCTGAATAAATGTGATCATAGAAAAACAATAGGGTTGAGAAATTGGACATGATGAGTTGGGACGTGATTGGACTGGGGGTGGGGTGCCAAAAGGCGTGAGCCAATGCCAAGGATTACCTTGAGGTGCTAGCTTCTTTAGGGCTTAGTAACTAATCAAATGTAGTAGGCAAGGGAGAAATTATCAAAATGAATGGGCTTTTAACTTGGGTAATTAAGAGGATTTAATAGAAATTTGGAAACTAAAAAGAGTTGCTACTTAGGGAGAGAAATTATAAAATTAAATTTCAACACTGTGTTGAAACTAAGTTTGTCTAGTTTGGAGAAAACTAGTCATTGGTGAGTTAAGAAGAAAGCACCCATCATTTCTTGAGCACCTATGTGTGTTGGGTGCATTTGGTCTGTTCTTTCATTTAATCCTCACCCCAGGTTTGTGAAGTAATGTTACTAGCCATTATTTATGGGTGGGGATACAATCTCAGGGAGGCTAAATGTATTGCCCCTGATTCAGAGATACTTAGATATGGAGCTGGGGGAGCAAGTCTGCCTGGTGTGGTGAATCATCCATCAAGAATATAAAATTGTGTCCTGGCTGGTGTGGCTCAGTGGGTTGAATGCTGGACTGTGAAGCAAAAGAATATAAAGTTGAAGTCACAGAGTTAGATAAAATCTCTAAGGAAAAGTACAGGGGGAAGAAGGAAGGCTGTGGGCAGATCATTAGGAACATTTTCTTTAAGGCAAGAGGAATATGATCAGAAAAGACTTTGATGCAAAGTGATCTAATATTGATCATTGCGTATTACAGGTCTTTAGTGAAAGAATTGGTTTCACTAAACCATTCACAATATGGTTTGAATTCTACTAGAGACAAATTACTTAATTTCTCTGAGACTATTTTCTTTCTTGTAGTGTGAAGATAATAACTTCCCAATGGGATTTTACAGAGAATAAGATGAGAAACTAAATGTGGGTGTGTCTGGCCCCGGGTTCTGGTGCAGCAGGTAGCTAGTGAGTGTCTGCTGAAAGGATGCAGGATGGGTGACAAGGCAGTCGGCACCAACCCCACAGTATGGTCTGGTATTTTCCTTTAAATCCTCACCCAAGGATTGTTTATTGATTTGAGAGAGAGGGAGGTTGATTTGAGAGAGAAACATCAATCGGTTGTCTCTTGTGTGTGCCCCAACCAGGGAGCAAACCCATAACCTAGGTATGTGCCCTGACCAGGGATGGAACCCTCAACCTTTTGGTGTACGGGATGAGGCTCCAACCATCTTGAGCCATCTGGCCAGGGAGGTTGACCATTTTTAGAAAAAGCAAGGACAGAGTTGCATTTCAAATTAGGAACGTGTACCTCTGTCAGAATGGCTGTCCTCAACGAACAAGTGCCGACAAGAATGTGGAGAGAAGAGCACCCTAGTGCACTGTTGGTGGGAATGCAGACTGCTGCAGCCACTGAGGAAAGCAGTATGGAGATACCTCAAACAATTAAAAAATGGAACTGCCTTATGACCCAACCGTTCCCTTTCTAGGAACATATCTGAACCTGAAACACTATTTCCAAACAATGTATGTACCCCTATGTTCACAGCAGTGTTATTTACAATAGCCAAGATTTGGAAGCAGACCAAGTGTCCATCAGTAGATGAGTGGATAAAAAGCTGTGGTACATTTACACAGTGGAATATCACCTAGCCATAAACAAAAAGGAAATCTTACCTTTTGCAACAGCATGAATGGACCTGGAGAGTATTTTTTAAAATTAAAGTATATTTCACTGATTATGCTATTACAGTTCTCCCATTTTTTTCTCCCCTTTATTCCCCTCTGCCCTGCACCCCCCTCCCACCAGCATTCCCCCACCTCTTAGTTTATATTGATGGGTGCTTCAGTAAGTTCTTTGGTTTCTCCATTTCCTATACTATTCTTAACATCCTCCTATTTTCTACCTACCATTTATGCTTCTTATTCCCTCTACCTTTTCCCCCATTCTCCCCGCTTCTCTTCCCCATTGATTACTTTCAATGTGATCCCCATTTCTGTCATTCTGTTCCTGTTCTGTTTTTTTTTCTTGTTCAAGTTCAGTTGTTGATAGGTGTGAATTTGTCATTTTACTGTTCATATTTTTAAGTATATTTTATTGATTATGCTATTACAGTTGTCCCATTTCCCCCCTTCACTCCCTTCCACCCTGCACACCCTCTCCCACCCACATTCCCCTTTAGTTCATGTCCATGTGCCATACTTATAAGTTCTTTAGCTTCTCCATTCCCTATACTATTCTTGCTCCCGCCCTATTTTCTACCTACATTCTATGCTACTTATTCTCTGTGCCTTTTCCCCCTCTCTCCTCCTCCCACTCCCCTGTTGCTAACCCTCCATGTGATCTCCACTTCTGTGGTTCTGTTCCTGTTCTAGTTGATTGCTTAGTTAGTTTTTGTTTTTCTTTTAGGTGTGGTTGTTAATAATTGTGAGTTTGCTGTCATTTTACTATACATGTTTTTTATCTTCTTTTTCTTAGATAAGTCCCTTTAACATTTCATAAAATAAGGGCTTGGTGATGATGAACTCCTTGAACTTGACCTTATCTGAGAAGCACTTTATCTGCCTTTCCATTCTAAATGAAAGCTTTGCTGGATAGAGCAACCTTGGATGTTAGGTCCTTGCCTTTGATGACTTGGAATACTTCTTTCCAGCCTCTTCTTGCCTGTAAGGTCTCTTTTGAGAAATCAGCTGACAGTCTGATGGGAGCTCCTCTGTAGGTTACTGTCTCCTTGTCTCTTGCTACTTCTAGGATTCTCTCCTTCATTTTTACCTTGGCTAATGTAATTCTGATGTGCCTTGGTGTGTTCCTCCTTGGGTCTAACTTCTTTGGGACTCTCTGAGCTTCCTGGACTTCCTGGAAGTCTATTTCCTTTGCCAGATTGGGGAAGTTCTCCTTTATTATTTGTTCCAATAACTTTTCCACTTGTTGCTCTTCCTCTTCCCCTTCTGGTACCCCTATAATCCGGATGTTGGAACATTTAAAGATGACCTGGAGGTTCCTAAGCCTCTCCTCATTTTTTTTTTGAATTCTTATTTCATCATTCTTTTCTGTTTGGTTGTTTCTTTCTTCCTTCTGGTCCACTCCATTGATTTGAGTCCCAGTTTTCTTCCCATCACTATTCGTTCCCTGCACATTTTCCTTTATTTCACTTAGCATAGACTTAATTTTTTCATCTAATTTGCGACCAAATTCAGCCAATTCTGTGAGCATCCTGATCACCAGTGCTTTGAACTGTGCATCTGATAGGTTGACTATCTCTTAGTCGCTTAGTTGTATTTGCTTTGGAGCTTTGATCTGTTCTTCCATTTGGGCCGTTTTTTGTTGTCTTGTCACGTCTCTTACATATGAGGGATGGAGCCTTAGGTGTTCACCAAGGCAGGTCAGCCCAGTCACTGGGTTGTGATGCTCTATGTGGGGGCGGGGTCTGAAAGGGAACAATGGTGCCTGCTCTGCTTCTCTGTCAGATTTCAGTCCCTTCTGCCACTTCCCACAAGCAAACTGGGCCTTTCTGGTGCTGATTCCAGTGTGGGTCAGCTTGTGAAACTTCTAGGACCCTGTGGGTCTCTCCAATGCACTCTCCTGTGAGGCTGGGAGTATCTTCCTGTGCCTCAACCGCCACAAGTGTTTTCAATCAGTGCCCCGAGGATCTATTTCCTGGCACTGGGACCCTGGGACCACTGGGTCAGCCAGCCACCGTGCATGCAGTCCCTTGCTTCACAATCGCCGCCTCGCTGGGTCTGCCTGTTGCCACTCTACACCCAGGGTCCACCCCCTGCGGTCTTGCGGGCCTGGGGCCTTTTTGTGCCAAGACCCCTCTCTGCCTGGCTGCCCGACTCCGCCCTTCCTACCGGTCTGGATGAATATGTCTATTTTAACTCCTTGGTTGTCCGACTTCTGTACAGTTCAACTTTCTGACAGATCTGGTTGTTATGTTGTTTCTAAATTGTTGCTGTCCTTATTTTCGTTGTGCAAGAAGGCACAGCATGTCTACCTATGCCTCCATCTTGGCTGGAAGTACTGTTCATATTTTTGATAATCTTCTTTTTCTTAGATTAAGTCCCTTTAACATTTCATATAATAAGGGCTTGGTGATCATGAACTTTAACTTGACCTTATCTGAGAAGCACTTTATCTGCTCTACTATTCTAAATGAAAACTTTGCTGCATAGAGCAATCTTGGATGTAGGTCCTTGCCTTTGATGACTTGGGATATTTCTTTCCAGCCCTTTCTTGCCTGTCCTGTAAGGTCTCTTTTGAGAAATCAGCTCATAGTCTATAGGAACTCCTTTGTAGGTTATTGTCTCCTTATCTCTTACTGCTTTTAAGATTCCCTCCTTCTCTTTAATCTTGGCTAATGTAATTATGATGTGCCTTTGGTGTGTTCCTCCTTGGGTCCAACTTCTTTGGGACTCCCTGAGCTTCCTGGACTTCCTGGAAGTCTATTTCCTTTGCCAGATTGGGAAGTTCTCCTTCATTATTTGTTCAAATAAGTTTTCAATTCCTTGATCTTCCTCTTCTCCTTCTGGCACCCCTATCATTCAGATGTTGGAACATTTAAAGTTGTCCCTGAGGTTCCTAAGGCTCTCCTCATTTTTTAAAATTCTTGTTTCTTCATTCTGTTGATTGAATGTTGATTCAATTCAGTTTCTTTCTTCCCTCTGGTCTAAATCATTGATTTGAGTCCCAGTTTCCTCCCTTTACTCTTGGTTCTCTGTATGCTTTTCTTTATTTCACTTTGCATAGTTTGTGTATTTCACTTTTTCCTCTATTTTGCAACCATACTCAACCATTTCTGTAATCATCCTGGTTACCAGTGTTTTGAACTGTGCATCTGATAGGTTGGCTACTTCTTCCTTGCTAAGCACTATTTTTGGAGCTTTGATCTGTTCTTTTATTTGGGTCATAGTTTTTCTTTGGCACATCTGTTACCTGTAAGGGGCAGAGCCTTAGAAGTTCACCAGGGCGGGGCAATCCACATCACTGCATTGTGGTGCTATATGTGGGGAACAATGCTACTTGCTGGGTTCTCTGTGGGCTTTCAGTCACTTTGGGTGGGTCTGTGCATGTTCTAGGACTCCTTGGGTCTCTCCAATGCACTCTCCTGTGAGGCTGGGAGTCTCTCTTGCTGCCACATTCCCCATTGGCCTTCATAGCCAGGGGTTTTGAGGCTTTCTTTTCCCTGCACTGGAACCCTGGGTTGCACAGTCTGTCTTGCTCCCAGTTGCTCCCCTCCCAAGTCCATTTTCTCCTCAGGCAAATGTGAGACCAACCAGTCTGTCAGCTGCTGCTTTGCCCAACCCCTGGACCTGGAGAATATTATGCTATGTGAAATAAGCCAGTCAGAAAAAGACACATACCATGTGATTTGACTCGTATGTGGAATCTAATGAACAAAATAGTTTAACATACAAAATAGAAACAGATTCATGGATACAGAGAACAGACGGACAGCTGTCAGAGGGGAAGGGGATTTGGGGCTGGGTGAAAAAGGTGAAGGGATTAAATAAAGAAAAACTCAAAAAACACATGGTGATGACTAGAGGGAAAGGAGGGTAAGTTGAGGTAGAAGTGGGTAAAGGAAGGATAAATGGTGATGGGAGATGACTTGGGGTGGCGAACACACAATACAATACACAGATGATGTATATTATAGAATTGTATGCCTGAAACTTATATAACTTTATTAACCAATGTCATCCCAATAAATAAAAAATAAAAAAATAATTTTAAATGAAAATCAAAATAATAAAGAATGTCACAAATAGTAAAGATAAAAAGCATGGCGAATGAGTTCTTTTTGTTGGCATGTGTTAATATGAACATACCTTATAGAACTATTTGATACTGAAGGATGAGCTAATTTATCAATGTGAATATTCAGATGAACATATAGCTCTATAAAACCTGAAGCTTTTATTTGCACAGCATATGATTTAAGCTCACCTAGAAAGTCTATGAAAGGTGACTTTCTCTAAACATATTCAAGAGAAAAGCAAATCACTAGAAACATTTTTAAAAGCTCAACTTGACTTTATATAGCTATTTTTGAGTTAGAGTAATTATTCTTGACCTATCCCCAATATAAAATTGTATATATTAAGTATAGTAAGATGCTTTCACTCATTTGATAAGGCAAGCTGGTCTACTTTTTCTTGAATTCAGCCATATCCAAGTTCTGACTGTTCAAAACCAACAAGACACAACAAAACCATCTCTAAATGAATAAAGATCACACACACTTGCTGAACAACCCAGGGATGGGATATTGTTTCCTTCCCCTGTAAGGTGTTTTTATAAAATTCAATCAAAGAATTTAGGGGCTTTTCTTTCCCTGAAACATTTTATATTTAGCAGTTCTTTGAATTAAAACTATGGATAAAATGTCAGTAAGTATAGCAAATATGAAGAGGACTGTGTACCCCCGATATACATGGCAGGCAGACTTCTAGAATGGTTCTCACCCTCCAGTGTATACAACTTGTACCACCCCTGCCCCTGAAGTGTGGGTTGAGCTTGTGAGTACGATGGGAACGTGCCTGTGACCTCCCATGGCAAAGAGTCCTGCAGCTATGATTAAGACTGACCTTGACTTAAGCAAAAGGGAAAGTATCTTAGTGGATCTGAGCCACTGATGTGAGCCCTCTAAATCTGGATCAAAAGGTCAGAGACAGAGGAAGTTTTAAGAGATTCAAACTGGGAGAAGAATTCTGCTGGTCTGGAAGGAGCACACAGCCACTTTGTGGAGGGCCACAGAGCAGAGAATGGCATGGGAGGCCCCAAGGGCAGAGCCCCCTGGTCAACAGCCAGTAAGAAAACGGGAACCTTCACCCACAACAGCCTGAATGAGTCTCAGGACAGTAGACCTGGGTGGCACCTTGATTTCCAAAGTGTGATTCTGAGCAGGAAACCCAGTTGGTCTGTACCCAGACTTCGAGGTCTTGTTTGAAGCTGTTCATTTGTAATTTGCTATGCGGCAATAAAAAAAATGTGTATTATGGGAAAGGAGGGAAGAAGTGGGGATTGCAAAAAGGGAGAAAAATAAAGGGTTTTTGGAAAGGCCTATGAAGCTTTCATGCTGTATACTCAAGTGGCCAATAATACTGGGGTGGCTTCAAGATAATTTTTTTTTAAATTACTTTATTGTTGTTCAATTACAGTTGTCTGCATTCCCCCCCCCCACCACTCCCCCTCACCCCAGCCAAACCCACCTCCCTCCGTTGCTTCCACTCTCCCCCTTGGTTTTGTCCATGTGTCCTTTCTAGTAGTTCCTGAAAACCCTTCCTCCAATTGTCCCCTCCCCCCTCCCCTCTGGCTATTGGTTCAAGATAATTCTTTAAGTATTCAAGTAAAATATTAAAGCTTCTAGCTGTGTAATTCTCATCTTTAAAATCTTACTTTGGGGGTTATATTTAAAATATACATAATGTTAGTACTTAATATACATATATGCCCACATATTTAGAGATCTGGTTAACACAGTTTAGGAAAAAAAACTTCCAATCAATGTATAACTTCCAGTCATCTTCAAAGGATGTCCTAGCCCCCCATCCCTCTTTTCACTCCTCTTATTCATTCTAATAAAGTTTACGTCTATGCTGGCTTCTTAAACTATGCATGTCTCTTCTGGCACCTTGTAATCCTAAGGACAGTCTTTCTAGGAACGCTACCAAGTTAAATTTTATTGACTGAAGCAATGTTGGAGACTTACTATCTGGGGCACTTGTTAACACAGAATCCCAGGCCTCTTCCTTTCAGATCAAATTCAGCAGTTCTGAGAGAACTGGAAATCTTTACAAACCATGTGTAAATCATTCCCATTCTCATGGAATTTGGGAAAACGGGTGCCCAGGAATATATAATATATTGTGTTAGTGTAGGGAGAATGGAGAGTGTCATCTCTGGCAGAAATATGACTGTGTAATTCCTTAAAACTGAATGTGAACCACGAAATGTCCATACAAATGTATGTGGGAAGCTACAAAATACCAAAGTGGGAAATACTAAGTTTACCTTGTGGCCAATATTTACCTGTGATGTATCATGTTTTTCCCATCCCACATATAGGCATTCAAATTTCTGAAAGGCTGGACAGGCTATCATCAGTTTTCAGGTTGTGCGTGTGTGAGAGAGGGAGTATTACAGAGTGTATGTGAAGTGGTAAGCAATCTCTGCACCAAATGTTCTTGTTCACCAGATTTATTGTTGAACATTCAGAACACCAGATCATGACAGGTTGGAGAGAAAGCACCAAAAATTGCTACACATTAATACCTGAGCAGAGACTTAGGGCAAATATTCACCTGTTAAACCCCACACCATAATGTTGAAACACAGATAAAAACATTCACCACACTCTACAGAGTACAATAAATTGCATTTTGTGAATTACAACCAGTTAATGTCATAATGTTAATTATACACCATACCAAAAGTACACAGAAAATTACACATAAGTATATTTAGTACCCCATATACTGTACAAAGCTGGAAAAGATCATGCATGTTTAAATGAAAGAGCTGCAAGGTGACAATATTTTTCAGTATATACTATAGGACAATTTTCTTTGTACTTAAGTATTGTTACTATTCACTCTATTTTCTGGATGAGAACAAAATGATCAATTTGCAAATAAATGAACACTGAGACTATCTCAGCATAACAGTTTATCTTCTATAAACTTTTAACTGTAATACAAAAACTGATGCAGGTTAACAGCCATTATTTGATTATATACCCTCACCCACACTGCTTCCAACTCAGCTGGACTATGCTGTAAGGAAAGACTTGTTTTCTTTCTGCATACTTTTAGAGAAACCTGTATTTATGTCTTTATGGGAAGGCAGTGAACATAAAATGGGAAGAAAGAAATGTGCTATGTTTACATTCAAAATTAAAATACAAAAATACAACAAATCACAAGAGATGTGGGCTTCTTTTAGCAGAGACCATGAACATCCTATGAATGCAATAATTTGTTTCAATAGAAATTATATCCATAATTTTAAGTAAGCACTGTAAAAATGCAAGTCTTTACATTAGAGAAACAAGCAAAACTGGAGCCAGTTCTCTCAAGTATTAAAAATACTTAGGGAAGAAAAAGAAAAACAGAAAAGGGGAAAATAATATTTAAAAATATACTATATGAATTTTAGTTTACTGAAAAGTCATTATTCAGTAAAATTGCTTTATTTTACACCTAAATATAAACCTCAATAATCTGAGGGGAAAAAAGTACAGGGCATAGGGAAGAATTTGTCTTGACATTTATTTAAAAAGACAAAAAATTACACTGAAGATTAAGATTAATCTTTCTGTGTATAATAAATTCAGAACAGAAGTGCCACCACTATCTTCATAAAAAGTATTTTCATAAGCCTTTGCCACACATAAGCTTCTGTATCTATAAAGTATAAGTCAATTTTAATTTGAAACGAGAACTCTGAAAGTTAAGAGCTGCCTCTAGAGCAAAAGTTCTGCAAATACTAAGGGTAATACTTTTATTTAAAATTTTTACTTCACCAACCTCAAAAAAATAAAAAAAGGAGTTGGGGCCAATTTGGGAAGACCACCAATAATAAAATACACAGTTATAAAATTGTAGGGCATTCCTTCATCATTTTAAGGCACAATCTACTTTATCCCAAAAAGACTATAAGTTCAAGGTCACAGTGATAATATGCATTCAATTTTGGTCTGGTTTCTCATGGGTACATTGCTACATTTAGTTAGTCGTAAGTTGAAAAAACCGCAATACAACCACTTTAAAATAATATATTTAAGTCATTTTTGTATTTTAAAAAATGTAAGTATACAATACAACTTCCTAATTTATATACAATAAAAATTGGAGTTTTCCCTCCTTCACAGCAGAGGAAGAGAAGGTTATTTCTACCAATATTCAAATAAATATATATTTGATTATGTAGAAAGCATGGTTATGTTAAATACAGGCATCACCTACTTAGGATAAAATTATTCAACACAAAGGACAAACTCATTCCAAAAAACAAAGTTCACTTAATTTTCAGGTCTTGTACGTCATCTTTTTACTAATATCCAGAGTCCACACCAGATGATTGGATAAACTGTCACTAAATCAATGCTAAATATTTTCATATTTGGCTTTCTCAGCTGCCTCTGCACCAACATTATGAAGCAGAGAAACGGCAAGTGACATTAAATTAGGGGAAGTACTATAATATGAGGAAACAAAATTCCCTTTGAGAATTTGTATAGGGGAGAAATTAAATAATTTTAACCAGGTAAACATCACAGTTTTTGAGTCTATCATATTTCTACTTTTCTCTCAAGAATACAACACTGCACCAACATTAACACTTTACCATTAACACCTTGATTTTTTAAATATTTTCCTTTAAGATATGCATTTTAAAATGTTTACCTCATTGCACTGCATTAGGCTCCAGTGGACGCTTTCCACCTGTGGAGCATGTGACTGTGCGAAGGGCCGACGGGCACATGGAGAAAGCAAAGCCTACAAACTGTCATTACAGGAGCGAGACGCCTGCACTAGAGAAGGTCCGTGCGACAGATTTAAAGGTTCACATCACAGAATGAATCCAAAGTAAGGCTACTTCAAATGATTACCTCGACTAATTACTGAAAGATCATTATTGGGTAAACTAACTTTTGCCCCCCCCTCCAAATCAGAGAACATTATTCCAGAAATCAGATGAAATAGAATATAACTGTGCTACAAGTTTGATGTATTTTCAAAGAAAAATCGGGGTACAGAATATAAGTTTTGAGGATTTACATATTTAGTATAAGTCCTAAATGGAAAATACTGAAAAGTTATTTTTGCTTTAATCCCAGTACGCTAAGAAGAGTTCATTGGCACAGACAACTGGAGGTATTTCATATTTCCACTTAGCTTTGGTGGCAACGTGTGTTTTGCTAACCATATGAACATGGTTATGTTTTCCAATGTAGAGGTTTATGCTAAAAAAAAAACCAAGTGTGTCTTTTTTTTCTTAAAAAAGAGATGTAAAAAGTCCAATATGAAACAAAACAAGTGCAATATGAAATATAAAACATGCCTATCATTTAGGCTTTTGAACAGTTAATAGTTCTATGCTTTGTGTATAAATCTTTTACTAGTAACCTTACTACTATACAAATACTAAAAACCAAGATAACATTAAAAAAACCCAGCATATTAACTTTACAAAAATGACTACCTTTAGACTTCCTAAACTAAGATTAGAATTCAAATATGCAAACAAATTTACACTTAACTAATCAAAATACATCAACAGTTTTCCTCATAAGTGTTCAAAGTTACAATGTACAGAATCAGTGCAGAATAATTCTGACTCATATACATCAAGTTCTATACAAAGTCATCAGAAAGTAACTGGTTACTTGGTATTTCAAAACAGCCATTTTTGGAAGCATAACATGCCAAACACTTTTAGTAAGTACTGTACTTGTTTTAAAAAACTTCAGCTGTGGATAATGTAATCAAAATGTAGCTGAGATCATCTAGCTTTTGAAAGACATGTTACCAATTCATGTGTGCTATGACACAAGGGTAGGCAAAACTAGGTTTACATTGTGCATACATGAGACACAGTTTATTTCTGTGTATTTATTATTGTATTATTTACTTTCCAGGTGAATTACTGTAAACCTACTTTTGCCCATCCTAATATTTATACTATTAATGGACAGTAGTCTATTCTCACTATTTCCAAATTTTATTCCATTCTTAAAACTAAGTTATTAATATACAAAAGTCATTCCTCTGTATTCAGAATACATTATCAAGGAAAGTGAGTTCTTGAGCACTTAAGTACACATACTAGGATCTGGATTACCGACCTGGCTTTTCTTTCCTATCATCCGTATTAACAATAAAGAATGTGAGTAGCTTCATAGCTTTCTATTTCCTCAGGCTGTTAAACTTATTGGGAGAGAATAAATTAAAGTTCATTAAAGAATTTGAAATGTCCTTTATTCAAAAAGACTGGGGTAAAATAGCTCCCCATCATCTTACTATTTCGTAGAATTACATTTATTCTACATTTATTTACCTTATGTGGCAACCAGGTTTTCGGTCAGGGTCTAATTTCATAATACAAAGATATTTCTGCTGCTTCCTTTACCCTGGGGAGTGCCACGGTCTCCAAACTGACCCCCTCCACCCCATCTTCACAAGCTATCCTGTTCCCTTCGACATACTGAGAAAACGAAGGCTGATGATGAAAAGTAATCCACAAATGCCTGGTCATAGAAGGGCACAGCACATTTACATTTTTTCCTGATTTTAATTTACTGAAATTGCAAATGCAGCACTGTAAAGTTTTGCACTAAACCTTATAATAAAGCAAGATATTACACTAATTTAGACCTAATGTGTGAGATGAAAACATAGGCTAACGGTATTACCTGGGGGCTTGAGAATCAACTGCCCTAGTCTGTCTCATAGTCTTTGTGCTTCCCCCGTTTCTCCCAGAGCTGTCAGGAACTGAACTGAAAACAGTTTTACCTCCTTTTACTTCCCTTGGCCACCTTCTATACGAAGTGCTAATGAGCAGTGAGGTGAAATAAATAAACTATGTTACAACTGGAAATTCTGAAGTATTGGAACTAGGTAAAGAACAGACCAGACAATATGCCTCCCAGGGGTGTGTGGGGGGCAGAAATGTGCACTGTCTGCGTGGCTGACACGATAATCAACAACAAACATTTTCTAGGCCTACTGGCATTCTTTCTTTCTTTTTCCTTACTATACAATCATGTAGGCATCATAGTGGAGTTGAATCAAGGAAGAGGCTTCCATTATATATCTAAATTTATCTGACCAAAATAAAAAAAAAGATTGATACATGATCAATGTATATTGAAGAGACTAAAAAAAAAATCAATGTTCATCAGGCACAAGTGGTTTTTTTAGGGCTGCTCTTTTAAATATTTTCATTCTGGTGACAAACAAGAAAAGACTTAGCAGATCCTGTTTAATTTCTGGCATGAAACAGATCCAGAAAACAGGGCTTCAGTGATGTCCACTGTGTTATCAGGTGTAAACTTATAGAAGACTCGTAACTCTGGAGGAAGCTTTAGAAACACTGGAAGTGCTAGTGTTTCTCCTGCCCAGTCTGTTTCATCCAGTTATCAACCGTAAGGTCCAGGAGTAATTTTTATAAGCAACAAGTTATTCAGTTACTCAAAACTCAGCAAGTTCTAAATTACAATGTAACATTAGAACTCAGAAGTTTGTGGAACTAGATAGACCCCGACCACCAATAAACAATCCTCTGTTTAGTAATAACGCTGTCAAAGCCATACAGCTTTACTGTCTGACACAGGTTGTAAGCACGACAGAAACAATCCGTAATTTATATTTAAATTATGGATTGTAGAAACAATCACTCAAGTAAAACACTTTCCTTTACTCGAGTGACAGAAACATCCACATTTGCTAATCTTCAGAGCCTACCTTCTGCTCTCTGGTAGTTATTTGGGTTTAAAGTGCATCAAGACTTGGGGAAGACCCTGTGGAAATGTTTAAAAAATGTCTCTATATTTATGTATACAATGGCTAAAGACCCAACCTACTGTCATTTCTAAAATGTTTAATAAGAATCCTTTTTGCAGCTCTAAGATGAAGTATTTTGTTAGAAATAAATAAGACTTTAAAACTTGATAACTACACTCACATGAGATATGTTAGTGACAATGAGTGTGCCTTGCCTGCTGCTTTAAAAAGCTAATGTGCACTACTACTCACAAAGGGGAAATTAAAGCTTGTTAGTTACACTGCATTCATGAGCAGCACTCACGAAACACGGAGACTTCAGATCACGAAACACAATGATTACAGCTGTCAACAGGATTCAAATTAATGAGTATTTCTAAAGTTCTTTCTGTGTATAAACCTAAGTTCAAATTCAGAAATAGTTAAGTGACACATTTAATCTGTAACTTGAAGTACAATTGCACCCATGAAGAAAATAACAGATGCTATGTGTACAGAAGTTGCCTATGAGAACACGTATAAGCTCCACATTGGCAGATGTGTCCTTACTGAAACATGTGTGTGGTGTACCATGGGACAGGGGTATAATCTAATACATTCTCTTTCCTTTCAGGTACTGAACACGCAAGCATTTTGTATTCTATCCCTTTTGCTACTTCTCTCACATAAGAGCCTGGTATGTCTGCCATGAACGCTGAGGTTACCACTCCTCTTTAATGGAATTGGTGAGTGAAAATATGACTTCTGAACAATAGGCATGAAGTTGGGAAAGACAACAATGGAATCAAACAAACTTACAAGCCTCAGAAATAACAGCAAGATGCTCTTTGATGCCAAAAGAGCAAGGACCTGAGGAACAACTGAGAAAAAAAATGGAGTGACCCTGTATCGGCTGCAATGTGGGGACAACCCTCTATAGGCAGTAACAGCTGAGAGGTGCTAATGGAATCCAGATGCAATGGCAGATAAGATGAACTTGGTACTTTAATACTAAGAAGGACACAAGTTCACAAGTGCAACAGTGGAATTACTGAGATTAAGGACTTGAGAGGTTTTAGGTATTTACAGCATGTACATCTAAAGGAAGGACTCTATCAGCCAGATATACCTCAGCCTGAGTTTATCCTTTCTTAAGGCAAAGATACCTAGCTCTGTCACCTGCTTCCTACTCTTGTAGCTAAAAGTGAGCTGAAATCTGAAATGAAATAGAAATATCATTCTCTTATCTGTCAAACAGTGATCACCTTGGCAAATTAAGATTGCACTGTAAAACCTAGTGGCTAAAGCTTCCAATTTATTCAGGTATACTGTTCCTACTTATGCTATTGGTGGGGCAACAGTTTGTTACTCCATCAATAGTATAATTTTATATACCAAATGTGGTACTGTACTTGATCGTGCTAATTTTTTTCCCACAGTAGTCAAAAACTGAAAACCTGGAATTTTTCCTGACCACTGGAATTTAGTTATTTTAATAACCCGCCCGGACCTGAGGCACTTCCGGCAACCACGGGTCAACGGTAAAACTGGTAAGGAAAAAGCACAGAAAGAATAACTGGCATCTTCCAACCCCAGCAAGTCAGTATCAGTGGGGATTTTCTTCACATTTAACAACAGATCTCTGTAATAAGTCTCCTCAAATTCACCAGGAATAAAGCTAAGGTTTGCATTTGTAAAGCAACAACAAAATTTCATGAAGTTGGAAGTTTGAATTATTTCTGTCCATCGGTGTTACATTGGTTACTAAGAAAACATGTCTCCTTAGAAAAGTAGAATTTTCACAGATGGGAGAAAACAAAAGAACTATGTGGTCCGCCGCGGCTGCTGAGGACAGACGGGCCAAACACTCTTTGTGGCCACTCCATTTGTGAGAGACCACATGGTTGTGAATTTCGTCAGTCTTTGAAAACTATCTTCTCAATAAATACTGTAGCAAACACAAAGTAACCCACTTTTCAGAAGAAAGTTTGATGAAATGAGCAGAATGCTTGAGGTGAGGTTGAGGTGAGGTTACAAAAAATGCTTTATGTTTACTAGGTGTTCGGGAGGAGCTCCCTCACATGACCAGCTAAGCAGACTTGCTGACATGTGGAGGAGTCCTCAAAGACAGTGTCCTTTGACCAATTTTTTAAAAAATGAGTATTACACAGATGCCACACCACCAAACAGAACCATGCTTCAACTACTCTCTTCAAGCATTACAAAACTAATTTCCTATTTTCAACATTGTAAAAATAGACGTGTCTTCTCCAAAGGATCTTGTAGTCTGCGCTGACGGATCTGTGCAACCCCTCTCATTACTGACCCTAAGGGCCAAAATCAACACCATCATCCCTTAGATCCAACCCTACATAAAGTTACATAAGGCGTGGAGGAAAAGGGAAATGAAAACACAACATGGAACCCTGTATAACTGTGTGGACCCAAAGGCGATCACACCAATAGCCAGAGGGAGTGGAAATTGTGAAGCAGTCCTCAACCATTTACTGTAAAAAGAGAGAAAGATGTATTACGTCCAGTGTGAGCACAAATGAAACATGTTGATCATTCACACAGCTTTGAGAAAGTGTTCTAAGTGATTTTAGATGAAGTCATTTTTCATATAATGAATTTAACTGTCCAGTTTTAAAAATGATCAATCCAAGCCATATTTTGACTAGAAAAATATTTCTATAAGTAAAGAACTAGTTTTGTTTAGCCTTTAAAATTTTAACAACAGCAAAATACTGGTTGGGCTTTTATTCAGTGATTCTACCTAACTTTAGAAATCTATCCGAACAAATATAATCAATAAAGTTTACTAAGACTTAGCTACAGAAATATTTAACCTTACTTAAAATAGGAAGAAAAAAAACATACAAACCCTCAACCAAATGAAAAAGGAACCATCTTTAATTCCTAACAGGAGAATACAAGGCAAGAAACTAAGTATTTTTAAAGGAAAAATACAGATGGTCCCCAACTTATGACTGTTGGACTTAGGATTTTTTGACTTGTCGATGGTGCAAAAGCAACATGCATTCGGTAGAAATTATAATTCAACTTTTGAAATTTGATCTTTTTCCAGCTGGCAGTATGTGGTGAAATAGTTTCTCCCGATGCGGGGCAGCAGCAGGGAGCTGCCACTCTCAGTCAGCCATGTGATCGTGAGAGTCAGCAACCAGAACCCCAGGGTAGTAGTAAGTGCATTTTCGAATTATGGTATTTCCAGTTTAGGATGGGCTAATCATGATGTAACCTCATCATAAGTCAAGAAGCATCTGTACTATCAGGAAGGCCTATCACCTTTTACTTTGAAAACAGAGAAATTGTGATTAAGAGGGGTTAAGAAACTTGCCTAAGGCATATATAGAGCTATTAAATGGAAGAGCAAAGATTTAAATCCCAGGCTGGCCTGATTCTAGAATATCTGCAAATGTCTGCCAGAATTGATGGAAAAGGCTCTGAGAGGAAACAACCAGTCAATGAAGAGTCAAGTTTTATTGGGCAGAAGTTTAAACATATACCTAAGCAGACTAACAGTATGATCAACCTCATGTACCCATCACTCAACTTCAAAAATTATCAAGTCACGGCCAAACTTCCTTTACCTATGTTCCTATCCACTTCCTATAGTCTCTGGAAGCAAATCTTAGACATCATATCTTTTAAGGGTTAACTTTTTAAAGAAAAAACATTATTATATCCTAATAAGTAAAACCCATAATTAAGAAAGCAAGTATAATATATTTTCATATAAACTATATCTGCATATATACCATAATTACATTATAGCTTTCCCTTTAGGAACAGTCAATGTATTAGGCATATACTACAATAAATACTCACAATAAAGAGCATGCTTCATTCATAAAAGGGTGATTAAGACTAGGAATAGATATGAGAAAAAGAAAGATTAAGCATACCTTGATTTTATTGAAACATTGTGAGTATTTCCAAGAATTGCTATAGTTGGAATAAGGATAAATGCCAAAGGTTTACATGGATCAGGATTAAGTTTAAAGTAATACCTAAATCAAAGAGAAGAAAAACATAAATCAACAAAGCACAGCAGATCATTTTAAAGTATCAGAATCAAATTCAATAATTTTCAAAACATTCCAGTAGCAACACAGATGTAAGAGAGCTCCAAATAGTGCATGAAATCTTCAATAAATAATATTTGCTCTAAATCTAAATCATCTTTATACCCAAGTTGGGTTTTTTTTTTATCCTCACCTGAGGACATGCTCACTGACTTTACAGAGAGGAGAAGGTAAGGAGAGGAGGAGGAAAGCATTGCTGTGAGAAACAAACACTGATCGGTTGCCTCTTGCATGTGCCCTGACCAGGGACTGAACCCGAAACCTAGGCAAGTGCACTCAGCAGAGTCGAGCCCGCGACCTTTTGACTTACAGGAGACACACTCCAACCAACCAAGCCGCATTGGCCAGGGCATAAACCCAAGTTTTATATAAAAAATTATGTTCAGAAACTACTAAAGGAAATGAAAATATTCACTATAAAAACATTTCCTTTTTATAAGTATATGTCTAAAAGCTCCTATGTAAATTTTATTAAAAAAATTATTTAAAATATATTAAGGCTGCTCTATTTTTAAAAGATAAAAAAGAAAGGCTTATATAAAATAATCTGCTCCTTATCTTTCTAAAATTCAAATTCTCATTTCTTGCACTTATTGACAGGGAAACAATTACAGATTTTCAGAATCAT
Organism: Phyllostomus hastatus; assembly: GCF_019186645.2. NCBI lineage: Eukaryota > Metazoa > Chordata > Mammalia > Chiroptera > Phyllostomidae > Phyllostomus > Phyllostomus hastatus. The sequence goes on from NW_025333672.1 coordinate 173,073, forward strand.
AAATTTGCACTCCTTAAATAATCTTCTCCCCAAATGTTAACAAAAATCTGGATCTTGACTAAAATGAAGGACATAGGAAGGATATTAAAATATGGTAACCTGTGACTTAATTTATTACACTTATTTTGGTTTTGCCAATTTTAAAATTAAATACTTCCGGCATTTAGACAATCTAAAAGTTTTGTATGATTTCTGTAAACTATATCGAGTAGAGGTTCAAGTATTACTTAGGTAGACTATTTTTTGAAACAACTTATCAATAACTAAATATTCTAGAAACAATTTGGAGGGCATTTCAGACTCTTATGTGACCTAGGCTGCTTATCTGGTAGGAAAGGAAATGATGGTTTTCAGTGTTAAGATAGCTGATCATTTATTTTGCTTAGATGTATGGGACATATTAAAAGTACCCATTTCTGCCCTGGATGATGTAACTCAATGGATTGGACACTGGACTATGAACCAAAGGGTTCCTGGTTCGATTCCTAGTCAGGGCACATGCCTGGGTTGCAGGCCAGGTCCCCAGAGGGGAACATGAGAGAGGCAACCACACACTGATGTTTCTCTACTTCACTTTCCACCTCCCTTCCCCTCTGTCTAAAAATAAAATAAAATCTTAAAAAAAAAAGTACCCATTCCTTTCACTATTTCTAATATTTTTAAATGGAAACTGTTTAATCTCCCTCTAAATTTAAGAAAACATAAAACCGATCATGAATTGAAAAATAAATAGGGTGGGTAGGGCAAGGAAGAGTAATGGGGGAAAAAATGGGGACAACTGTAATTGAACAATAAAAAAGTAAAATAAAATAAAAAAAATAAATAAAGTACTAGCATTATGAAATACCTTAAATCAATAAAGCAAAGCACATTTTCACCTGTAGATCAAAGAAGGTTAAAGGTGACATATCCTTTTTTGGGGATGTTTATTTTCCCAAAGGTTTATATTCTCATGGTAAGGGAGGAAATGTGGATGTATTAAGAATAAATTTCAAGGGATATATTGCTTCCTCTGCTCAAGGTAGTATTATGGACCATTGGAATCTAGCAAGTTCCTACTTACAGATATTTATTGTTTGAACCACATGAATTATAATTATATAAATAAAACACACCTAAGGTTCTTAAACCAGTAAATTAAAGATGGCGTGCTGAGTAACACGACCCACGCCAGTAAGTTAATCACAGTACTGTGCATGCGAAGACTGTCTTCAGCATCGCTGGCAGACAAACGAAGAGGGTGTGCTGTGGAGTCTTTATGGTGATTGGATTTTTTTTCACTTTTTCTAGGGTGTTTCGGATTCTACAAACCAATAAAGTAAAAATATCAACATGGTAAGTAAAATTTGTTTATTTTATTTAGAATCATATTCAATTACTTAATAGCCAAATAAATACATCTTGCCACTATTAAATTGATATAAAATACTGAAACTACTTTGTTTTGAAGTGGTTATCAGTTATGAAACTTTTATTCCTTTGATTTGCTATTCCCACTGCTGAGAATATACCCTCTAAATAATTACTCAAAACAAAATTTAAAATATAATTTATAATAAGTACTGACAAAGATCAAATTAAACTTAGAAAATCTAAGTCTATTTTAATATTGACTAGCTTCACTTTTCTTAAAATTTTTAAAATTCATAATACCTTTTAAACACTGTAAAATCCCAATATTAAAAAAAGAACTTTAAAATTTCCCATGTTCTTTCATGATAAAGTGATGTAGAGTTTGAAAATAAAACTTACCACAGTTTGGCTATTCTTAAAATTTGTTAGAATGGCTTGCAGATGAACAATCTAGGAAAAAAAAAGACCATTTAATTTTGCTTTTATTTTGAAACAAAAACAACTATTTATATTAAAACTGAGAAGCACTGTAACCTAAAGTTTAAAAAAGATAAACAAAAATTACACACACGTGCTGTCATGGACAAAAAACAGAAACAAGATAATACAAACTTCCAGAGTATCTCAGGCCAGGACACATTGTTACACCTTTTACATTGTGGAGCTTCTAAATGAGGCCTCACTATAGCAACTTAAAGTGTCTTCTGAGTAAAAAAATTGATTATATTTAGTATAGTACAAAGAATAACATGTTTTATATATTTTAAGTCTTTGACGATCTAAACTCAATTATATTTGGTGGTAAAATGTTTACAAGAATCTGAGAAAGTCTGCAAGTTTAACTGACTAGATTTGCTTAAGTATTTGAGAAAATTTTGCCTATTGGGGGCCAGTTGTTTGAAATGATCAATTAAAAAATTCAAAATATTTCCTTTATAAGCCAAGCAGCTCTAAATGTGTGTGTGTGTGTGTGTGTGATGAAAATAATATATAATGCGTATGTACTGGGTTGGCCAAAAAGTCCATTTAGTTTTTTCCATAAAATAAAAGACACATTTTTCATTTTCACTAGTAATTATTGTTATTTTTTAAAAGATGTCATTTATTTATTTAGAGAGAGGAGAAGGGAAGGAGAAAGAGAGGGAGAGAAATATCAGTGTGGTTGCCCCTCACATGTTCCCAACTGGGGACCTGGCCCGCAACCTAGGCATGTGCCCTGACTGGGAATCAAAACCCAGGGGCTCTTTTAAACCCACTGGCAACCCTTTGGTTCACAGGCCAGTGCTCAATCCACTGAGCTACACCAGCCAGGGCCACCAGTAATTATTTTGATTTGGATATTTTGAGTAAGTTGGCTATCTCCTGCTATTAGCTTCTCGTGGGTAGAGGTCAGGGATGCTGCTAAACATCTTCCAATGCATAAGACAGCCCCACAGCAAGGAATTATTTGGCCAAAATGTTAGTAGTACCAAGAAACTTTGCAAACCACTTTTGGCACATTTGATCAGTCACAGCACCTTCCCCTACACTGCACAATTTTTTTGTGTGTTTCAGTGTGTTTTTACCTTTCTTGAAATAATAAAAGCATAATATGGCAAAAATGTTGCTTATTTTCTTCCATCTTCTATATTAAAATGGCTACACAAAAATTCCCCAATTTTTGATAAGTTTTTTTAAATGCACGCTGATATGACAGCTGTCACAATACATTCTAACAAAATTGTTCCGAATGAAGTTAAAGACAACTAAGTGCTACCAGAGCCATCTTATGGGGGAAAAAATTAACTTTTTGGCCACTCAACATTTTGTAATTATTTGGTGATAAATACAATCAAAAGAGAGGCAGGAAAAAGAGAGAGGAAAAAAAAAAACAGGATAGTTCAGTTTCCCAAACCATTAATTTGGTCTAAATTATGCCATTTGACCTCTTCATTAAATACAGCATTTGCAAACATAGTTACTGGAATATTTTAGACAAAAAGGCTCTTTTAAACCCAGAGGCATCTGATTAAATCTTTGTTTAGAAAAGAAAGAAAAATATTATCCATTCTGGTGTCCATTGTCTCTATATAAGACTAATGTGGTGAGTATGCAATGCATGACCTATATTTTCTTGCAAAGCTATCAGCTTTCTTGGAAATGTTTTTTACTTCCCCAGTAAGATTACTGGCCTAATTCTTTTTTATCATTGTCTTCTGATTCTTAAGCAATGTATGTAACATTTTATATTATTTCAGCATGACTGATAGATCAATCCTACTGACATAACTTTTTATTTTGTTTATAATCTCTGTTCATAGGGAGGTGTGAATAAAAATTGCTCTACTAAGCCCTGGCTGGCATAGCTCAGTGGATTGAGCGCGGGCTGCGAACCAAAGTGTCGCAGGTTCGATTCCCAGCCAGGGCACATGCTTGGGTTGCAGGCCATAACCCCCAGCAACCGCACATTGATGTTCCTCTCTCTATCTCCCTCCCTTCCCTCTCTAAAAATAAACAAAATCTTAAAAAAAATCTATAAAAAAATTGCTCTGCTAAAATGTTTTTAATTAGTTAACATAACTTGCAAGAGCAAGAAGCAATTTGAAACAGCATGTCTCCCCCTAAACCTTTTTTAAACAAATTATCCCAACGCAGATTAATAATTTCAGTTTTATAGTTAACTACATATTTTAAATAACTAAGATGTTTTAGAAAACCTTTACCCTTAAATTAAACCTGTTATATAAGATAAGATGACTGCAGTGGTCATTAGAAATTTTTGTTACCAACACCTACACAAAATTCTATGCCTGCCTTGATACACAGCCCAGGCATTCTGACTGCATCGGGCTGACGTACCTTAATCACATAGTAAAGATAAGTTAGGAGTATGGCCAATGCTCCACAAGTTGCCCAACTAACGATGATCAAAACAATGGTCAAAATGGTTACATCTGATGACATGATCTTGATATCTTTAGGAAGTTCTGAGGGCCTGGAAAAACAAGAATAAAACTCTTAATAGTTATTTCTACAGTCACATGTAAGAGGAAAACAATAATCAGTGCTCTGCCAGGCTTTCCTGCTTATTAATAGGCAAACACCATAAAGTAAACAGTAAGAGACTTCTTAATAAAGGCAAGAAGTGACACATATTTAGTTGTATATTCTGTTGTATATTGTGATAGCTCCTCTTTCATTTACACTATGGCTGACATATGTATTCAGGATGAAAAAATGTTGCTGAAGATATTTACGGGCCCTATGTGATAGATACATTTCTGATCTTGAGGTGAAAAAAGTTTTCTATTTCTTCAAGTCTCAAGATCACTCACACCCTCAACAGGAAGTATCACACCATAATCCCTTCTGTGACTGTGAATCACATGACAAGCTTGGTGAGGAGGAGTGGCAAAGGAAACGAGATCAGTGGTTTACCAGAAAAGCCTATCAGTAATTTCAAATTATGTCTTTGCCCCTACAACAAAACTACAGGCAATGTTTTTGGAGCTCTTATACATTTCATTTAATCTGATCCTAAATATCTTGATTGGTGCCTCTTGCCCTCAGGTTTGAGAAAATTCACATAACAAAAGCATTGCCAGTGAAATTCTTCCTCCTTAGAAAGATCTGTAACAGTGAAATTTAAAAATACTTGGATAATCTGCCTAACTTTTTTGATAGGTCAAATGTAGTATTTAACTTGCAATAAATAATTATCTTTGGCAATGACATAACTTTCAATGCTAATCCACATTTTGGTAGTTATAAATCTTTCCTGAGAAATTAGTCTAGTGAAAGCAAATTAATTTTAAAGTTCCTCATCAGAATATAATTTTTTTTCTTAATTGAGAGCAATGAGAAAGTTTTTAATCACTCATTCTTTACCTTTTCAAAGCTAGCCACAAGGAAGAGAGGAGTCTCACAGACGCGGAGGAGAGCAGGCCGCCCCAGTAGGCAGTACACGTTCCAAACAGGAAGAGAATCAGGGATACAAGGGGGAAACACATACTCTGACTAGTTAAAAAGATGGCATCTAATTCTGGTAACAAGAAAACATCCCATAATTCTTTAAACCACTTATGTCTGTGGATAAAAGAAAATACAGAATAAATGCAAAAGAAAATCAACAACTGACATTCAAGGACTTAATACCTGAGGTGTATGACCATTCACTAGAGTCCCCAAAGTACCGTGATACTTATTTTGTAATTATACTAAAACAAATTTCAAGTCATTTCTCTCCCCACTGAGCCGCTGGTCTTCCAGGATCTGAGTCCTGCACTGCAATGCAGCTCCACTGCTCTCTACTGTTCCTTGTAATCAAGCAGTAAGCGGTTTTTGTTTTTTTAAGTTAGGAAGCCAATAGCTAGTTTTAATGACAGGAGAAAAGAATATCTAAGCAATGGCTCTTAAAGGAGAACCAACTTTGTATAAATTAAGAATGGACAGTTAAGTAGGGCAGGGAAATAAAAAAATGCACTTTGTACAAGAAGTAAGAAAAAGTGATTGGGGACATTGTCTCATCAGTTTCCTGGAACAGCTGTAGCATGACCTGGGCTGAGATGGTCAAAGATCACGGACCATATACATCCCTTTGCCAATGTTAAAGGTCTGTTAAGTTTACGGTCTAAGTTTAGGTTGATATATGTAAGTTCAGTAATTACTTTTGACATGATTATACTATTCAAGTAAATGTTGATATACTTATCAGGCCTTTGTCTAAGAGAAAAATCCCATTTAATAAAATAGGTCAATTGCCATATTTGTATGAAAATTTATATTCCATTATGAAAAAAAAATAAAGTTTTATATACAATACAACATTAAAATCGTTATCATAGATAATAAAACTTACCCCAATAGAAACTTAATCATAATTACAAAAGGATCAACTTTGTAGGGTTTGGCTTCTTTATCCAACATAGTAGCATATTCTAAGCAATGACCTGGAGATTTAAAAAAATTGTATGTAGTAATTAATTCACAGTAATTAAGGATGACACATATATCCAACATTGTCTGTAAGAGCAACATATTCCACGTCAGAGAAGGCAGGGTCTCCATTACTAGCACAGAGATGCTCTTCGAAAGATTAAGTCTACCGAACAAACTGAACTAACAAGCGAAACGGAGACAGACTCACAGACAGAGGGCACATGGACCGACGGCTCTGGGACGTGACTGGGGGAGGAGGGACAGAGTAAAAAGGACTCGTGGATGTGGACAACAGTGTGGTGATTGTTGGGGGAAGGGGCATATAAATGGTAATAAAAAAATACAATAAAACATTAAAAATTACTGTAATTCAATGGTTCTCATACAAGAGTACACATTTAGTCATTTGTGAAACAAATTCTGGAAGCCAAGTCTGGGATTTTATCATCTGTATTTTCACAAAGCTCCAGAGGTGATTTTTAAAAAAACTTTACTGGATATAATTCTCATTCATACCACACAAACCATCCATTTAAACATTTAAAGTACATGACATTCAGTGGTCTTTAGTATATTCATCACACAACCATCACCACAATTAGTCTTAGAACATTTTTATTATTACTCCCAAAAGAAACTCTGTTCCCTGTCACATCCATGGCCCCTCATACCCCCAATTCCAAGGCAACCAGTAATCTGGGTTTCTTCCTCTGTGGACTGGCCTATTCTGAGCATTTTGTATAAAGGGAATCATACACTATGTGGTCCTTTGTGAAGGGCTCCTTTCACTTAGCAGGCTTCCAAGATTCGACCATGTGCTAGCAGGTGTCAGCACATTCTGTTTATCCATTCAACAGCTGAGGGGCACTTGGGTTGTTTCACTTTTTGGCTATTAAGAATAGTGCTCCTGTGAACACTGGTGTGTAAGTTTAGTGTGGGTGTATGTTTTCACCCTTCTTGAGTACATACCTAGGAGTGGAGTTCCTGAGTCACATGGTAATTGGTTAACCGTTTAAGGAACTGCCAGCCTCCTTCCCAAAGCAGCTGTACCATTTTACATTCCCACCAGCCGTGTATGAAGGTTCCAATTTCTCCACACCCTCATTAACACTTGTAATTATCTTTCTCTTTTTATTTATAGTCATTCCAGTGAGTATGGCCCACGATAGTTTTTGACAGACAGACATCCTTGGTTCAGAATTACTTAAGTGGTTTGAGACATGATCCTATACTTAAGTGCTCTAGAATAAACCTGTATCATATATGTCTGGGGTCTCTGGGAACTATCTAGATATATGAATATAAAATTTGAAAATGTTATATTTAAGTATGTTGATGTCATATTGCCAAATAATCTCTCTCTCTTTTTTTTTAAAGTTAACTTTATTTTTTTTATTTATTTTTTAAAGATTTTATTTATTTATTTTTAGGGAGGGAGGGAAGGAAGCGGGGGAGAGAGAGAGAGAGAAACATCAATGTGCGGTTGCTGGGGGTTATTCCTGCAACCCAGGAATGTACCCTGGCTGGGAATCGAACCTGGGACACTTTGGTTCCCAGCCCGCGCTCAATCCACTGAGCTACGCCAGCCAGGGCCCAAATAATCTCTTAATTAAAAGACTGGATCTGCCAGAGCTCACTGAATGTTGCTTCTTTCTTCCTGGAATATAAATTAAATCAGGTTAAAATGAACACTAAAAGCAGACGGGAAATTGTAGAAAGTCACTGAAAGGCGAATGCGTAGCTGTGGAAGGACTTGGCAAATGGAACTAGTGGGGATTTCTGGACTGCTTTTACATATTTTTGGCCCCATTTTCTCTTCCTATGTCTCGCTTCCCTTGATTACTGTGCAAACACAAGTTTGTGAGGACCTTACAAAGCTGAGCCTCCTGGGAAACTATTCTAGTTGCTACTCTCTGTGGAGGGCTGTCCAATGTACTATTCAATATATCTTCTATATTCCCCTCCAGATTCATTCTTCACTCTATTTCGCTCTGAATTTTGGGAGGCTGACTTTTATGAACTGGCTTCTGGTTAGGTTCAGTGAATGAGAGGCACTGGCAGATAGGAGAATGGAAGGAAATAAGGTTAGTGTGCTTATTTCCCACCTTCTTTCCTGCTGAGACACGGGTTGAGAGTGGCTGCAGAGCCCTGGCCCCCAAGGCTGCAGCTGCAGTGATGCCATCCTCTCCTACAGCTCCCTAGGCTTGCTCTCTCCCTTGCCCTGGTATCTACGAGATCAGATGGCTCTGCTGTTGATCTGGCACTTTATCATTTCTTGTTATCCTACACCATATGGTTCCCTGGTTAAACTCTCAATTATTCCATTCAATGTGCCAGGACTTAATTAATACAGCTGATATAACTCAAATACTACAATGAATGCCTACTATGTGCGTGATACTGTATTAGGCACTAGGAATAAAATAGAGAGCAAGATCCCCATCAGTAAGCCTCTACATAGTAAGAGGTCCTCAGAATGGAGGGGAGAAACACCAGGCACAAGGGTATAAAATGGGGAAAACAAGTAAGACATTTTCTTAGGGAAAAATGGGGACAACTGTAACTGAACAACAACAACAAAAAAGAAAAAAGAAAGAAAAGAAAAACTTAGATGATTTCAAATTCCCATAAACCTGACCGACATGAATTGTAAATGATCAAGAAATTGATGTATCTTCCTTAGCCACTTGAAAGATAAAGAGCAGTAATGAAGCACTGAGGGAGGAAGGGCGGAGGGAGGAGTAACGTTCTTACCTGCTGAGAAAAGAGAGTACAACTGTCCTCCATAGGCAAGAAGGATGTTGGCTACAACATAAGCAGGAAGAGCTCCACCGTGAAATCGAACTACCTAGAAAACAGGCAAATCAACGGACAACTTCTGAACATTATGCTGATAAAATAAATGTATATTCACATGAAAGAAAAGTGTTCTTCATTCTTTCATGACATGGTCACAGAGGTATTTCCAGTAATGGGTCTCAGAACTCTAAGTAAAATAAATGTTAATAATATATAGATATTAGAAACACAGTATCTGAATTTTTCATCAAAGGCATAATAAGGAGAATTAATAGAGTAGCAAATGCTACCAACTTTTTTATAAGGCATGTTTACTGAGCATTTACTATGTTCCAGGCATGTTATTAAACATCTTATATGCATATCTCATGCTCTCCTCCCAAAAACCCTTTGAGGCAGTTCTTATCCCTACTTTACAGATAAAGATGAATAAGGTATACTATACATATATCTTCAATTTATTTTCCTACTGCCCTCAAGCAAAATTTGTAAACAAACATGAAGGAAGAACATGTTAAATCTTTTCAATAATTTGAGAAGGACTTAACTCAATTACCACAAATTCTCTGACATGTTTAAAGTACCCACCTCTGATCCTATGATACCCACCATCCTCATTGTCTTGAAAACTTTCCATATCTAAACAAGAATTTTAATGTGTCCTTTTTTGATGTGCATATAATTTATGCTTGACTATAGAGCATCAAGGCAGACTTTTCTTGTCACTAACCTGAATTATGAGGTATCAGAATGATATAAGAGAGTACGTTATATCCTCAGCCCACACTACCATGTACAGTAACATGCCTTTTGGACACACTAAAAATAGTATAGCATGAATCCTTCCCCTATATTCCAAGAGATAATTTTTCTTAATAATCAATCCCTTAACTTTTTATTTTAACTCTCCATGATGCTATTTTGGCACTCATACTAACATTAATCTTTTCTTTCTAATGTAGCACAAAATTCTTACACGTTAACTTATAATGTTTTAATGTTTGCGAATTTAATAATAATCACAATGTAGTTCTCTTAGCTTGTTGTGAGAATCAAATGAAATAATGCATATAAAGAAGTTTCTAATTTAATTTAGATTTGTAAGCTTTATTACAATTACAGAATCAAATGACTTAAATTGAAAATATTCTGCTACGCTGGATTGAAAAACACAAGAAATAAATAAATATGAGCAACATGGAATCTTAACATGACATTCATTTAGCCAAGAATACTAATTTGTTTGAGAATCAGGGATCAGCTCTCATTCCTAGGAAGTATCAAACATGAGAGCATCCCCTTAAAGCCAGGGTGGCCAAGTATGGCCTGTGTGCCTATGCATAGTTTTTAGATTTTATTAAAGTGGAAACAAGAAGAAAAAAAGGAGAAAGAAGAAGAAAGCAGCAGCTGTAGTAGTGCTGGTGGCGGCAAGAGGCCACACATGGTCTGCTAAGATACTTATTGTCTGGCGGTTTATAGAAAAAGCTTGCTACCCCCTGCCCTCCAGTACGTGTCACAAGGCAATAAAAAATCAAACAGGGGTCTCTCTTACCTGTCCAAGTATTTGTGAAAAGGAAGTCCTAATTGTCACCTAGTTTAAAACAATCATTAAAAAAAGGTTATTGTCCCTAAAACTGCTCTAGTCCACATTTTATTAAACTGAACATTTTATTAATCATTAATTTTTATACTAATAAACCTAAAGGCACTCCAGATCTCAAAAGAATCCTCTGAATCATCAACATTTAATTTGCATCAAGCTTAATTTTGCTGTTCAGTGTATTTTCCCATATTCTAATTCTTTGACAATTGAATGAGTGCTATGGTATATACGATAACCCTTTACTAACTACAATACTTAATTAACCAGAGTTATCTCATTACCAGATCATGCAAACTAAAGAAATTTATTAAATGATTGAGTCCAGAAGCTACATGTGTTTGCAGAAAAATTAAGCACAAATTAATCAACCTATTATACAATTAGTACTTTAAAGTCTCAAACCTAAAATTGTATAGCACTGAAGAGAGTTAAACTAAACCACTTCTGAGTGAATTTTATAAAAATGGGTTTTAAATGATATAAGACCATGAACAAATAGCACATTTAGTAAAATCTAAGCCAAAATATTTTAAACAGATATTCATCATTAATTATCTCTAGCATAAATACATTTTTGATATTAGAAAATCTGAGAAAAGGAAACCTTTCACAGGCAGGTTATAAAATGATCCTATTTTGTCAAGAAAAACTTTTTGAAAATATGAAGTATTTGTAAAAACATGAACATTTTGAGAGCGTGTATATTTGGAGACAAGTTATTAACATAATTCATACTATCTCTGTAAAATATGGAGGTACAAGTTAAAAACCACTGTTTCCTTATAATCCTTCAATGTTAGAAACAGGAAGCAAGATAACAAAGCATTAAAAATTCCATGAACTCTACAATAACTCATAATACTGGTCCAACTGAAACTTGGTTGTAGGAAAAATTCTACTCATTAGACCTAGCAATTTAGTTTACCCTAAGTAAGTTAGTTCTAATAAAGAATTCAAATATTTAAGTTTGGTTTAAAGCAGCTGAGTAGAAACAAGATATTTCACATAAACCAGAAACTTGTGATGTCTCCACAAAAGTGTGCTTCACCCACTTAAATCTGGAACCCTTAGAACCTGGCATTCCTAATACAGGGAGGGACTCCTGCAGTTCATGAATCCTCAACTTAATAAAATGTTACTCTCCAGTTCTAATTCCCTCTCTTAGCACAAAGAAATCTGTGTGATATTAACACAAACACAATAGGCACTACACTGCACATATTAATGACTAACAGAGCCTAATATAATTAGTGAAAAGAGGATCCTTAAGCTTATCTAGTCGAGTTAGAAAGCAATATATATCATATTAGTTAATGAGTTTAAGCCACATAATTTGATTTCATGATGTTTTTCAATTTATAAAGGATTCTGGACTATTGGCTTCCAAACTGAAAAAGTACAACTTCAGTCTCAATTTTTATTTTATTTTCTATTACTTATCAAGATGTATACTTTCAGTGGTCCACATAAGAAAATACTGAGGTGGTGTTCATAGGTAAAATGGAGAATACTTGAAGTAATACAAATGTCTATTTCTTTTTTTTTAAATGCCTATTTCTATCTAATATTTATTGCCTTCCACATCACCATATAGCTGAAGCTAATATAAAAACATATTTCTAGTTTAGTCTATAATGAAATCTTAAACATTAAGCAGACATACAGCTTACCTCATACTGACAGTCTGAAGACGTGTACATTTTTAACAAGGCTACATAGCTGTAATTATCTGGTTGAGCAACATGAAGTTTCAGAGAAATTTCCGTTGAAGATGGAACCCTGAAAAGTAACTTAGATATCAGTTCTCAAATGGAAAACGCTGTTAAATACCAATGGCTAAGTCAACACTCGGCACTACACAACATGGCAGTGCAGAGGGCGCTGGGTGTCAGACACGTCACCAGGGACGGCCGTTTCCGGGCACATCACAGGTGTCTGAGCGGAGGGAGGCTCCCTCTGGGACCTGGGACTTGGGGGGCAGGATGGGAAAGGGCTCATGTTTTAAGCAATGAAGGTTTAAATTCTGTATCATTTAAGTGAGAATATCATATATTATATTATCTTACGGGTACAATGCTACAGAAAGGATACTTACATTTTAGTAAGAAAAACTTTAATAATTCCACTATGATTTAAATAAACTAAGTAGATTGTATATTATTCAAAAGCACAAAAGTTCAAGGTAAATTTTTTCAGATACTTACTGTGCAATGGTTAGTGAATCTTCATAAGACCATGGAATCTGAAGTTTATAGATACTAGTTATTTCACCTGAGAAAACAAAGAAAAATATGTATTACTAACCTATGTCATGTTAAATGTTATATAAGCTACTATAATACCTAGATATATAATTACTCATTTCATTAAAAAGTCAGTAAAAGTTATATCACATAATAAATTATGGAAAATTATTGAGTAATAATGTTTAATAAAACTTATAAAAGATATTAGAGCATATGGGAAGTACTAGGAAATTACAAAAACATTAAACAGATAAATCAGAATTACTACTATAGTAAGACAGCAAGATGTATGGTATTTTTAAAATGTGGATATTTAAACTAAAACAGATAAAGATGCTTAGTATTAAGAAAGGGTCTATGTTAAATTTGTTAAATCTGTGGAAACAAACAGCTTTTGTACTGTAACATTAAATTTTACTTCACATAAAATATATAGAAGCATAAATAATATAGAAATTTCAAGTGAAGACCTACAGACTCAACCATCATAAAAACATACATTGACAAAACCATTATATTTGTTCAGAAAATGCACTTACTTTTGACTGCTGCGCACTTGCTTACTACGTTGATTGTAAAACCTTGGTATATCTAATAGAGTTTGATCACAAAAACAAAAGTTTATTTGTTTGTTTAACTAAACAGTAAAGTAAAATTAAATCCTTGTTAGAGTCAGGATAATTACCTGTCCAAAGTTCAGAAGCTCTATATTATAGAACAGGCCTTTTGTTTTTAATATCACTGTCCTTGAAGACAATCCTGTTAAATTAAAAGTACTGCACTGCTTAGAATACCAAAGAATTAAAGTACCAACTGCTTAAACAATGATAAAAAATATCAACAGATTTTTAGCATTCAAAAAGTTCACAGGTTCTGACTTCTAACATGAAGAATGAACTCCTAAAAATCCAATCCTCCTTCAACAAACTGAACAGAACATTTACAATGCCTTTCAACCACATGTATTTTTCAATCCTCATACAAGGATATGCTTATTGATTTTAGAGAGAGAGAAAGTGGGAGAGAGAGAGAAACATCAATTGGTTGCGTCCTTACGTGACCCAGCTGGGGATCGAACCCACAACCTACGTATGTGCCCTCACCAGGAATCAAACCTGCAACCTTTTGGTGTACTGGGACAATGCTCCAACCGGCTGAGCAGCCAGCCAGGGCCACATGTATGTGTTTTAAAAATCAAGTACATATTTCCAATTTCAAAAAGGTATGCTTTCTTGGTAGATCTCTTACTTTATAAGCTTTCGATCTAGGATTGGTGAGTTATTTTGAAGAAAAACAGGATATTTACTTTCAAAGTATTTTCCCAAAGATACTTACAATTACAGTAACTTCACAATGGAAAAACCTGGCAGACACCACCTTAACCACGTGACCAAGGTTAACTTCACTAGGAATTCGATACAGTGAGTGATACTTGTGTCCTCTGATATGATACACTGAGAAGTACCCATCACTTCTGAGATAGTTTTATACATAACCTTGACTAATAAGAAAGCATTAGACTAATTGGAATTGAGGGATATTCCACAAAATAACTGACCAGTACTCTTCAAAAGTACTAGGAAAGACAAGGAAAGACGGAGGAACTGCAGAGGCTCAGAGGAGACTAAAGAGACAGAACGACGAGCAGCAGCATGAGAACTGGACGGGAACACAGGCGGTAAGACCAGTACAAACCCAGTGAGGCCTGTAGTTCAGTGAACAGAATTACACCAAGGCTCACTTCTCAGTTTTGGCAGCTGGGTTGTTTAAGAGGCCAACACTGTAGAAAGATGAGTGATGGAGATACATGAACTCTGTACTCTTTCTGCAGTCTAAAACTGTTTCATAATGAAAAAATTGAAAAAAATATACAGTTATGTGTATTTCACTGCAACAAAAAAAAAAAAGGAAAAAATTGTATTTAGAGAAATCCGGAAGCCTACATAGGGCAGATGGAAATATATACTTTATAAGAAGCCTTTTACAAATAGGGCCAATATTTTATATAAATTCACATGAGAAGACACACACAAACACACAACTACCTGCAGGCACATGTGATCATGAAAACATTTCCTTTGAAATTCACTTCTCAGAAAGTGACTGCTGGCCCAGCATTAAATAAAAATCAAACTACTGAGCCACATCATGTGGTTACCCTAAGAACAACATTTGAAATACATAATAATACTCTTACTACATGAATCTGCTTTATTGCAATGACCTTGCAAAATAAATCAGCACTGTTAAAGCAATTCTTAAGATTCCCCAAATCAAATACTTACCAAAGGAAAAAAGATGAGTTACAGGAAGCTGTAAGGATCTTGCTTCTCTGTTAAAGAATTCACAATCTATAGCATACTGAAATATAAAACACTGACTTATTAGGAAAAAACAGAAATTGTAGTAAAATATCTTGATGTTTGAGTGGAAAGTAAAAATCTCCCACTTTGGAGAGGGTACTATGCGTCATGCTCTCACTCCGACTATATTTGAAAGGCAAGAATTCCTTAGGCAGAGATGTTAAACTAAGAACATTTGTTAAATAAACTTAATTTAATAAATTATTAGTGGGCCACTGCCATAACAGATCTATACAAAGTTTTCTTGTAATTAATTTTAGGTGTTTCTAGAAGAGGGACATTAAGGAATAGAGGCCAGCATCAAGAGCTGAGGTTAACTCAAGATTAATTACGGATTTAGATAATATATGTACATACTTTCAAAACCAAAACAAAAACATGACTTTGTTCCTTTTTTAAACCCCACGTTTATTAAGTAACCACAGTCTAATTAGACTACAAAACGATTTTGGAGACATACTGCCATTGATCTACAGATGGCTAATGTTATTTGTATAAAGTCATTTCAGGCTGAACAGTTATTACAGTAAAAGAAAAAGAAAAAAAAGGTTTACTATGTGCGAAGCAAGAAAAAGAAATGCTATCTCAAAAAAAGTAAGCCCGAAATGTGACATCTGCATTGTTACAGTTTTTTTTGTAACGACATTTCTTTTCCATACGGAACTCTGCTCTCAGATGTTTACTACAAGGGTGGTTTCATTCATGCTTGGATCTAGAAGAACTAAAGAAAAAACGAATCCGATGCCTAACTGTAGCTCCCAGATAGTCTGCTGTCTACAGAAGGCAGAACACTGGCGGGGTCTGCCCTAGGCTTTCCTGATAACTGCACCTTGGATTGTGTTTGAAGCAGTGTCACTGTGTTTGCCTCTTGGGTGAGCTTTTGACTCTTCTGAAAGTGAAGAACAGATGAGGGGAAAAGCTATAGTACATACATAAGGGAAGTTAAAAAAACACATTAAGGGATTTTGCTTTTATTTTCCTCTCTTTACTTCCAAGGCAAAGTACACAGCTATTTTCATTATAGAAAACTTATTCAAAGATTAGAGAAATGATTTATTAAACAGGATTATTCATCATATTTTTACAAAGTATTTTTGAGTGAGCCATTGCCTGGATAGGGAAAAAGTTTTAAACTGCTTTTTGCACAGGTATATAAAATAATATAATTTTGGTGTAATTTATTGGGGTGACAGTAGTTAATAAGATTATATAGGTTTCAAGTGTACACCTCTCCAATAAATCTGTACATTGCATTGTGCATTGTGTGCACAACATCTAAAGTCAAATCTCCTCCATCACCATATACTTGACCCCCTTTACCTTGGAGTACCCCTCATCCCCCTTCCCTCTAGGAATCGCCACACTGTTGTCTGTGTTTTTGTTTGTTTTCTTGTTTCTTTATTTGTTGCTTTCAGTTTTATATCCCACATCATGCTAAATGAAATAAGTCAGACAGGAAAAGTTAAAATAATGCAGTTTTATTATTTCTTTAAAAATTTGGCCATGCTTTTTATAGAATAAACCTTTAACCAAGAAAGAAAGGAACCAAGGGTTTCTTTCTGAAACACTCAAGGTAAATCAAGTCCTAATGGATTTAGTTATTTTGTTTTGTGTCATAAAAAATGCAGATTAATTCCACATTTGCATTTTGAAAACTGTATCTTCATTTGACTCAAAAAATCTTAAGCTGCCTATTTAAAAACACGTAGCCTCGTGATGCCGGGCTGGCAAAGGTGTGCAGGCGTTGGGAGAGACCTCGGTTACTGTACCACCGGGTGAGATACTGTGTACAGCAGCGGCCACACTGATACTCCCTGAACAGCGCCGAGACACAGTATCACACCTTTAGCAGGCTGCCCAGACTATCTGCTTGTCAAAAGCTCATTAACTTGGCCTTTCCAAGTTTGGGAAAGATGTCAAATTCATTCAAAACTCATTTACCTGACAGAAAAACCCTTAAAGAGTGTTTTAGTATTGAAGAGGTTGAGTTACCTCTCACTTGAGCTAAGCAAAACAAAACAATGTATCTATTACAAGCTCCTTGTGAGACTCAGTCTTTGAGATGACTCCCAAATACATACCCAAACCCTTTAAATTTTCCTAATGATTTCCACCAAAAATCTCATCAACTTTCTCATTCAAAAAACATTTGAATATTTATGTGGAATTACCTAAAGGTTGAAGATGCAAAGTAGAATAAAATATATCTTGTTCTTACTCTGAAAGAATTCAGAGTATGGTGATGGCAACAGAAACATAAATAAATTACAATTTGATGTAATAAATCGCTCAAAGAAGTTACAAGCAAAGTAGCAGGGGAGTAACTAAGAGGTTCCTGAAGGAGTATAGAGAAAGCACACAGGGACCACGTAGGCTGGGTCTTGAAGGATGCTTTCTCTGGGTGAAATGTGGACGGGGAACAGG
This sequence comes from Phyllostomus hastatus, assembly GCF_019186645.2. NCBI lineage: Eukaryota > Metazoa > Chordata > Mammalia > Chiroptera > Phyllostomidae > Phyllostomus > Phyllostomus hastatus. Next base: position 190,778 of record NW_025333672.1, read on the forward strand.
ATGTCTTTTACCTCCACCTCTTCCTTCCCAATACTTCTCCCTGAAATCACCACCCCTGTATTTCTACTTCCACTTCCCTAGGACAAGCTCTCAGAACCCCCTAGGAGGTACCTATTCTGTTTCTAATCCATCCTATACATTAAATAGAGTCATCTTCCAAAATAGCTCCGATCCCATTACTACTATGGTAAAAAAAACTTTGTCCCCTATAAACTCCTGAATACTGTAGAGCCCTCAATCCTCCAATCGCAGCCCCCCACAATATGGCCATGAACTACTTTTTCATATGTTTCTTCCATTGCTATTCTCATGGTGGCCATCCTTTCATAATTACTATTTACTTATTCTCTGTTTTCTAAACATAACCCCTGCTTTCACAGTTCTATACTCGGTCCCCACTATTTCTTTGTCTCCACAGTGTTGCTCATTACAACTTTCTGCAATGTCACTATTTAGCATCTTGAATGTTGCCAATACAATCAAGGAACTGAATTTCCAATTTTATTTTATTGTATTTTAATTAACTTAAAATTAAATAGCTACATGTGCCAGTGATCCCCATATTGCACAGCACAGGTCTAGAATATTCATTCTAGAATATTTTTATAATCCTAACTATTAAAAATCATCTCATAGTAAAACCTTTCTTAATTTTACCCCCTTTTACACTTTTCATTTATTTGCTCTATTCTGATTTGTATCATATACTCTGAGTATCTCTTTTATTCTCACTCTTCCTCCTGTTTCCAAATATACTTCTTTCCCTCTACCTAACAGGATATAGCTTTCTGAGAACAGGGTTTGTTTCTCCCTCATCTGTGTGCCTCCTGTAATTCCTGGCAGGGACTCTTACATATAAAAGGGGCTCAATAATTAATAGATTTTGAAACACTGATGTTCCCACTTGTAATAAGACACTCGGGTTTATTTTGCTTAGTTCAAGTTGGAGGAGATGATTTTCGATGGATCACCAACCAGCCACTGTCTTAGATAAGCCCTATGCTGAAGAACGCATCTCATAATAATTATTTAGCGTATCTGGGAAACAGCCTTAATCCATTTTTACCTTACTTCCAAGAACAGATGGTACATAAACAACAAGATGAGACAAAAATGGATAGTCTTGAAGTCTTAACGTCAGAGACTAAAAAAAAAAAAAGATAAAAGTAAAAGCTGATTTTATTTCTTAGGTTATACAGAGCTTAAAGTACATTAGAAGAAAAACAAATAATATTACTATTATTACTATAAACACTATTTCTTATTTAATAAGTTACAAAAAAACAGATTTTAAACTCTATATTCAATACAGATCAATATTCCTGCTGAAAGTCAAATTCCTAATAATTGTGTAAATATGGATCAGCAAACAATCCCTGTATCCCCTGAACTGTATCCCTTCATGTAAAACAAGTGATGTTTCAAACTGAATTTAAATATTTTACATCATTTTCAGATTTGGTCTTCACATAGGCTTAACAGTTGATGAATGAATGGATGCTAAATATGGTGGAAGAACTGGAACTTAATCTCAGATAATTCTGATCTAGCCCAAGTAGTAAAGAGTTGCTGGCTAATGATATGTATGAACATCACACCCTGAAACTTGTTCAGTAAACAACATGAAGAGTCAACACAGCTAATAATGTACTTCACCAAATGAACATCTAGTCTCTTCTAGAAATTAAGACCAGATCCTATAGTCCATTTGTGAGGAATAAATAGATAGAAGACTGGTCTATTTAATGAAAAGCCAAGTCACCGAATACGGTTTTTGCTTTTATTTTACTATTTCATTTTTAATCCTCACCCAAGAACATTCTTGCTGATTTTAGACAGAAAGGGAGGAAAGGTGAGAAACATCAAGGGGGAGAGAAACATCAAGGGGGAGAGAAACATCGATTGGTTGCTCCCATCGTATACGATGATGCTCAACCAACCGGGCCACCTGGCCAAGGCACCAAATAGAGTTTTTTAAACCCACTTTTTTTTTTCTGGAAGTACACATAGGGGTGGGAGTGGTTATATGTTGTAACAATTTGTATTCATTAGCAAATTTCTGCATGGAACTTTCTTTATTGTTCTTCAGATACACCTATGTGAGCAAATCCAGGCAGAGGTCCTGAAGCTAAAGAACTCTCTGTCAGCAAGTGGCCACCTAACCACCTAACGAGATTCACTTGGAAGTGTCTGTCAAACTCCTGGGCTTCACCTCAACTTCCTCAGGCAACTTTCTGCAATATACATAGCAGGTTTGTCCATAAAAAGTCCAGCCATTGCTAATTTAACAAGAATGGTTTGTGTGACATCGATGTAACGAAGCAGCCAAGGACAGTGGACTGGAATGCATATGCGTGAACAATGACAACTTCACTGTACTAGTCGGGGAGGGGGGCAGTAGATGCTGCTGAGTGAGCATGTGACTGGGTGGCCATTGAACTCAAAATGACTGGGCAAGTAGGGCAACGAATCCACATAAATTTTGCCTTATGCTTGAACTTTTCTCTGTGGAAACTAATCGGATAATTCAGAAGGCCACAGGTATGGGCAACCAGTGATTAGCAGCTTCATCACGACAACACGCCTGCTCGTGCATCATGTCTCATGCAGAACTTTTTGGCAAAACAGCAAATCACCCAGGTGACTCAGCCCCTCTACAGCCCAGATTTGGCACCCTCCAACTTCTGGCTTTTCCCAAAACTAAAATCACTGTTGAAGGGGAAGAGATTTCATACTGTTGATAAGATTCAGGAAAATATGACGGGGCAGCTGATGGTGATTGGGAGAACTGTATGACGTCTCAACATGGCTACTCTGACAGGAACTGAGGTGTCATTTGCCTATGTACAATGTTTCTTGTATCTTGTACCTTCCTCAATAAATGTCTCTTATCTTTCATAGCACATGGCTGGATATCTTCTGGACAGACCTTGTATACCCTAATATAAATGAAAGGGCCTTAAATATACCCTCAAGATAAATTTTAAAAATTCATTTACCTCTTGGTATGATGCTATAACATAGATTTCATTTTATTTAGAGCATTGTTAACTTCCTAATTTTTACCTCTGAAAGTTAAAACAATGTTTTTCTTCACGGAATTCATTTCTAGGGAAAATGTTTCTAAAATGAACATGAACAAATCTCAAATTTATTTAACAGCTACACGAATTAATAAAATGACATACTCTAAAATGCCCACAGGCCCCAGTATTTTTCACCTACACATCAGAACCCTAAAGCCGTACTTCACCTTGAATGTCGGCAGCAGTTCGGTTTTCCACGACAGATCGACCCCTTGCTGGCTATGAAATGTGATTAAAGGACAAATACATTAAAGAATTATAAATTACAAATAAGCTTCAGAGGAAAAAGAAACCATCTCTAGAGCTATCAGAGTTCTAATGAAATGAAGTCTATTAAGTCTAATCCAATATTTTCTATCCACGTAGTAGTCCTTTAGGGACAAAAAAAACTGTCTTTCCTAGCAACCAAGTACATTTACAAAAATGACTGGTATGTTAATTTTCTTTATTTTTCACTTTCAAATCAATACTTTAGTATCAATACTTTAGTATAGCATCAAAATGAGCTTAAAAATGTAAGAAGCAATTCTGACAGTATTTAACAGTATGTAACACAATATGCTTGACAGTATATAACACAATATGTGGGTGTGTTTACACTGAGAAAAATGAATAATGGAAGGCAGATTCAAAAGACTTACCACACAATAGTGGTGTTTATGCAGCCAAAAACCCAACTATTTGTGTCCTGTTGGTTGATAAAACAAAGTACACTAAATAATGTAGAAAATAATTATGTGAAATAGGCATCTTCAATATTTTACTGTTATATGACAGGGTCTGTAGGCACAATGGAAACATAAAATAGCAACTTATTACTTAGAACATATCCAAGATGGTCTAAAAGCCAAAAAGCTCAAGGGCAGGCTACAAAGTGTTGGGGGCAGGGATAAGCCTAAAGCAGGCTGATGCAGCCAGAGATGGAAATTGCGCATACATTACAGGACATCTGTGGTCAGAAGTTTTCTGCACAACAGGATATCTGTGATTAGAAACATTGTAGGTGCCTAGCCTAAGCGCACGGGCGGCCCACCAATCAGTGCCTTGATCATGCGCCTATCATGCGCCCCTAGCCTATCCCAGTTAAGAGCACGCCCCAAAGCTACCAATCAGAGCTACTTCCCTATCTGCCTTCCTCTACCCTCCTCTATATAACTCCCTCCATTTTAAAATAAAACTGGCAGCTTGATCAGAATCCTTTGACTTGCTGTCCTTCTTTCGCGCCTCCTGTCCCATCCCCCATCCCCTTTCATCCGTTACAGGTACTTCGGCGGACCCCGTTGACTGCCTCGCGGGCCGAGGCAACAAAGTGTAATGTCAACAAAATAGGCAAGCAAGTAACCTAGAGTAGCAAGATGAGAAAGAGTAACCTGATTGATGGGTGTCTCTCCACAATGCATTGCCTAAGCACTTCTAACTTTTGAACCCACACTTTCATAGTTTGGCAATGCCTACAGTTTAATCGGGTAGTTACCTAGTAAGTAATCTACATTTTAACAAAAACAGGAAAATGAACAACCAGAGGTAGACTTTCACACAAACAAACAAAAAAATCCACAGCCAAGTGATTAAAAATAACAATCAATCTAAGGATAGCCTTTCTTTGAGTTCTTATTTGATTACCAGGTACATAATTTCCATGCAGCCGAGAATGTGTTTGGATTGAAACACAGTCCAAGACAGAAGCTAGTTATGACTTTATCAGCGCAGCATGGAAATATTACAGAGATAGTTGTGATATTTTAACAATATTATGTATTTAGCTCCAGTCATTTAAGAGAGCTATGACCTAAGCTCACTCCAACTTTTAAGGAAGTAGGTAGGAGCAAAGCTCCAAGATCTGAAATCCTACTAGGGCATAAAAGGATGAGAAACACTTGTCAGATAGCCAGATAAATTCTTCCTTAGTATATACACAGGACAATGTATCCTGGAAACATACACAGGAAAATAAATCCTTTAATAAAACTAATATTTATAATTTATAAAGTCCACTCCAGGGCCAAGGAATTATGTCCTCAAGGAAAAGGAGAACTCAGGCAGACATGGTCTTTGCTCTCAAGAAACTTAAATAAATTTTTAAGGCATTTTTCAGAAATACAGAAAAAATGCTGAAAGGAAACAAACAAAAACGATATGGTATTTCCCTGGTTCTCCATTGCTGGCAAACTACCTGTGTGACTTCTGTGTCACCGATGCTTCTCAGGACGGTAATGGGACACTATAAAGCAAGGCACCAGAAAAGATGCGCACAGTCCAGACAAAGACAATCAAAGACGTCTCCAGATCCAACCCAGTTTCCTAATGGGTTTTTGCAGCTAATAAGGGAACCTATCCTTAAAGTTAGTCCCCATTATGAAAACTGCCAATATTCCACACTACTTACTTTAGTGTATATGAAATTCTGACTCATTCTTCAATGAACTGAATGAAGTGTTATTGAAGCCCACCCTAAAACGCCATTTTGATATAACCTAGGTATTAAAACAACAGTTTCAGGATATCCAGGTAAACATCCCTGACTAATTATTAAAACTGTATTAAAATCTTAGAAAAAGTCACCCCAAAGTTGCTGACTAACTCCAAGAAGTATAAAGAAAAGAAAATGCTACTAGATCACAAAATGTATAGTTCTTAAGAAAAATCTGTACACAGTCCTCAGTGGATGCTAAAATCATTAGGGGAAAGATCATTAGGAATTTCACAATGGACAGATATGCTGATACCACCTAAGTCCACTGACAAGTCCTTCTGTCACTGAAAGTGAGACAACCAGATGGTATACACCTCCTGGTGAAATAAGTACACAGCTCTACCTATAAAACATTTCTACCACACAAAATTAATCTGAATCTAATCAAGACTCTAGATCTAACTACCAGCGTACAGAAAACACAAGGGATATAAATACATGTTAAAAGATACTACAGGAATGCAATCATCTAAACTCACAATGTAGGAAATTTGCAGAGTACATAACCTTTCTCCAATAAACAAACAGAAAGAAATACGGGCTATCATAAAAGAGACTTAAGATCCACAAATGAAATGAAATGTATGTACTTTACATTCTGATTCAAATAAACCAACTTAAAACATAATTGAACACAGCAAAAATGAACATGAACTGGATATGACATGATACCAAGAAATAAGTAAAAATTTCGGGGTGAAATGATGGCATGATGGTAATGTATAAAATTCTTATCTGTTAGAAAAAAAATATAGTGAAGTATTTATGGGTGAAAGAATAAAATGCCTGAAATTTACTTTGGAAACTTCTTCAGGCAAAAAAAAGTGAGGAAAGGACACATGGTTAGGAGGGCAGAACATTAACTGTTAAAGCTGGCTGTATCTTCTCTACTGTTGTGTGTTAGAAGATTTCTATATAAAAATGAAAAAGATTTTAAAATTTACCATGTGACCTTATGCTAATTAACACCCATGGACCTTAATTACAGAAAAGGAATCCTCCAATAAACCAAACAGAAAATTTACACTTTGGCAAAGATTTTTCTCAACACAGGTATTTTGATTTGAAATTTAACTATTAAATATGGGTATATTAAGCCATCACTCTTGGGGTCAGATTCTCTTGGGATAAACTGCCCACCAGATTTCAGGCTGAGAGATGCTAGTCTCCGTGAGAGATGCGAGACTTGATAATACCACTAAAAATGGTGTTCATTCATTAGCACCTAGCCCACAATGCCTGCCCACCACCTTTTCTAAAGGCGCTGTTATCAAATTTTAGCATCTACCAATTAAGTGATATATTAGATCCTGGGATATTATCAGCTACAGAAACATTTTGATGAATACTTTTCAATCAAAACTCTGTTCCAGACAAATATTTTTCAACTAATTAGCTTTAGTAATAGTGCATAACTAAATATGAGATTTACTAGAGATATTAGTTGAATCTGAAAATTGAACAGTTAGCCTTTTAAATTTACATAAGATGTACCGATCATCTTACCAGTATGGTGCTCTGACAATAGGCATGAGTGTGGATTTTTCTATGGTGTGCAAGAGGAAATGTAAAATATAATTTTTCAGATTCCTAAGAAGAGAGGAAAAACACAATAAAACTATCATGAGAATGAATAATTTCATCATTTAAAAATACAGCTAAGGCAATCAGCAATTATTCTAATTCTATTATTTCTGGGGGTGTTGAGAACCAATAACTCTAGGAGTAGGAAGAAGAGACAGATACAAGATAGAGAGACCAGGTACAAACCCTGTAGTCCTGAATGTGTCTTAAAAGTATCAGCATAAATGTATGTGTTTTGTTTTGATTTGGTTTTTGACCTTATGATCAGGATACAATACAATACCATTCTTAGCTCTGTCCATTGAAAAGGCCTAGAAATGCTAACCCACTAGCCATAAACATCTCTAGTGCCCAGATTATGGGTTTTAGGTGCCATTTCCCAAATGTTGGAAGACTTCCTTAGAGAAAGAAGCTGATTCGAGATCTGGTGCCAGAGATACACAAAATGAGCTGATATATCTTCTTATACTAGACAATGAGGAAAATTATCAAAGACATGGTCCTGGCTGGGTAGCTTAGTTGGTTAGAGCATCGTCCTGATATGCCAAGGTTGCCGGTTCAATCCCCAGTCAGGGCACATACAAGAGCCAACCAGTGAATGCATAACTGAGTGGAACAAAAAAATCAATGTTTTCCTCTCTCCCTCCCCCCCAAAAAAAGCAATTAAAAAAGAAAAAACTATCAAAGACAACTAAAGAGCAGCTATACCAAAAGATTCTGGACCTTAACTTTGGAATGGCTTACACTGGTCAAAAACAGAATTTTAATATCAATTTTATCATCAAAGATAGAATAATTTTAGTATTTTAGTTTATTTGGATAGACAAATATGCTTAAATACATGAGTTCATAAGAATATTGGGGGGAAGCCCCAAAACCTCTTATGGTCATGAATGGAGGTTGTTTGTGAACCAGCTCAATATTCTGAAAACCAGTACATACTAACATCCAAATATGTAAGTAATTATCATTTCTTTCCTTTATGATTTGTTCTAGTTTTTAAAAAATACTCACACAAGGATATGTTTTCTTGATTTCAGGGAGAGAGGAAGGGGGAGAGAAAGAAAGAAACATCAATGTGAAAGAGAAACATTTACATTGGTCACCTTCTGGGGATCAAACCCTGAAACCTAGGTATGTGTCCTGACCAAGGGTTCAACCCACAACCTTTAGGTGTACGGGATGACCCTTGAATGAACTGAATTACCCAGCCAGGGTTGACTTGTTCCACTTCTGATAAATTTACTAGATGAGTTTTTCTAAATAGTATTCCAGTTAATAAATGAAGAAGAAATAATCAAATTAGAGTATCATCATTTTTGCATCCTCCCTAAATGAATGACACTAGGTATTATTCCTCAACAGCTGCTAACAGGACAAAAAGAGAAAGTCTAGCAAAAACAAAAACGTGAATCTGACTGAACATCTCAATCTAACTACTAAGTCACAGGAAAACAGTAGGCACCAGAATATGTTGAATGACACCACAGTAATGCAATCAGAAAGTCAGGACTGAGATACTTTATAGGACAAATGACTTGTTTTTAAATGACTTGTTTTTTCAACAAATAAACTGCAAGGAGAGAAAAGGTAGTTAAGTAAGTACTACAGATTAAAAGAAAAATAAGAGACATATCAACAAATACTATGTGGACATCGTGTCCTGATTCAAACAATTTGAAAAAACAAAGAAACAACAAAAATATTGACAGTTATAAAACTAGAAAACTGAACATCAAGTAGATATTTATTAGTAAGGAATTATTATTAAATTGTTTTAATGTGTGAAAATGATATGTGGTTATCTTTTAAAGAGCCTTTAACATTTAAAGATAAATACTAAATTTTTTAAAGTAAAAAAACTCCATTGTTGGTGTACTTACATTGTAAGCTACATAGGTCCATTTTGACACTTTTACTGGAACCCACAGAGATGTCTCTAAGGTAAAGGAAATTAATTTGTTTGGCTTGTTATTTTTTATATTAAACACTTTCTTTTATTCAGTGCTGGTGAAATACTTCTCAATCGTAAGAGGATGCGAAAAAGAAGTGGTTTCCTGAACACTGGTGATTTTAAAATAAAAAATCTAATGGATGTTCTCTACACACTCTTCACCAACTAGCATTCACATCATAAAGTATTTTACACCCACTCGCTGTCTTTAAGAAAATATCAATAGAAGAAAGTCAGTATTTCACTTTCCAAACAAGCAATTAAGTAAAGTATGATAGGTATTATATTTAAAAGCAGTATTTACCAGCAAAAGATATGCTTGTTAATCCCATAGACTGAAGAATGATACTGAGAAGCTAAGTTAAGAATAACATAGCACTTATTTTATATGATTGGCAGGAGACTAGAGACATTGAACTTTATCTTTAAAATTTTTCTACTTGTCATATTATTTTCAGGACAAAATTTTTTTTTTTACCAGTAACATCTTACAAATTGCTTTCCTACTTTTTCCCTTCCTTAATCAAGAACCTCATAAGAAACCATCACAGAGAAATTAATAAAATATAATAGGATTATATTTTAGAGTACCTGAAGTATCAGTTTCAAAGACTATGTCTGCTAGTACCCAAAATTTATGTAAAATAATAATCAAAACTCTACTTAAAATTAAAACATGCTATTACCACTAACCTGTTAAGTCAACAATTAGTGCTGGATCTTCCTCAAAGTGTTTTGCTGGGTGTCTTATAAAGTGGTGATTCAAAACCGCCAATTTCTTCTTGGGATTTTCAGTTATCTAGAAAGAACATTGGTAAGTTCTGTATCCTTTCACAACCACTGTATCAGTTCAATGAAAGTTTGCTTCAAGTAACAATGCTAAGAGACAACAGTTATGGGCCAGGTACTGTTCTAAGTGCTTAACATGTTATTAACTGTGTTTTACGTATGAAGAAACTAAAGCACAGAGAAACCAAGGTTGCACTCCTGTTAAGAGTTCAGGCCAGTACTCAAACATAAGCAGTCTGGTTCCAGAGCCCACGCTTTTAATCATTACGCAACTGTGCCTCTTCAACAATAGCTCAGAACGCAAGGTACACGTACAGAATCAGAAGAGAACTGAAGTGATCCTCTGTCTGGGGATTCCAACACACCAGTTTCCAAACTCAGACCCAGGCCAATCTCACAGCAAAGAAAGAAAATGCATACTAGAGAGTCACTAGAGAACATACAACTGTTCTTGCTCAGAAACTCCTTCTTCCTGCTTTACTTGCTTCCTTTGTATCGAAACATCCTTTCTTTCATGAAATAAAAAAATGCAAGCAGTCAATAAAATTTTTGTGTTGTCTGTTTTAAAATATCCCAGCACAATAAATGTTGGCAACTTTATATTAGTCCCTCCTTTGAAAAAAACAGTATTAGGGTACAAAATTTCTTTTAGAATCTACCACTATTTAATTCTCTAGCTTAAGCACTGAGGCTCTGGCAGGGAAGAGATTTTCTCAACAACACAGTGAGCAAATGACAAAGAAATGATAGTAAGGACCCAGGGTCTACTAAATCTTTTCAATTCCTTCGACGGCATCCAGTGTTTGTTTGAACATTTTTAACTCAGTACTTTTCAAAATACTAGATTCCAATTCTAACAATTCTCCACAGGAGAATGTTCTACCCTATTTACAGCCAGTATGTTATGTGACTCCTTGTTGCTTTGATACATAGGTTGGAGACTGCCCTTCAAGAACTTACAGATTGTTATGTCCCTCACCTAAATCAGATGTTTCTTCTACAGACCAAATAACTTCAAAAACATCAACTGTAACTATTCCTCCACTCCGCCTGCCTTCCTTCCCTGCGTAAACTCAAGTCTATTTATGTTCCCTTCTTAAAATATGATATACAAAATAGAATATAATTCTCTAGATATGTGTCTAGAATTGAGGAAAGTGAAGTGGAATGTAACTTCACTGATGCAAATTCTATACTTCAACCACTTCAGTCTAATACAAAACTAGTTTTGATTATTTTTTAAAACAGCCACATCTGACTGCAAGATATTAAATGAGGTGGGTCTTTCAACCAAAATTTCAGTTAAGTCAGACTCACCCATCCTTATCCACTCTCTAGAATATCTTCTTCTCTATAGTTTTCAGCTATAATGTGTATGCTGATAACCATAAAAAATTACATTCTAATTCTGGTTCCTTGGTACTACATGAATGACTATGATCTGAGTTCTAGTTTCGCTTGTATGCATGCTTGCTTTTCATTCTAGGCTACATGCTTCTTGAGGTGGAATCATATACTAACTTTTTACTGTCTAACATTTAGTCCAGTCCATTAATATAGTGAGTTTGTGAAACAGAACTCAGTTTCATAATATTTTAATTCTTAGCAGTATTAGTTATTAAAAACTTCTCTCTCTTGTCCCTTAAAATGTGTCTATAAAATACTTATCCATTTAGAATTATAACTTATTAGGCACTAGTATTAGAGTTTTCTCATCTGAGGATTTAATGGAAAACAAGATTTGATTTATTAAAATTAGTTTTATGTACAATATTTAAAGACTATACCTGCCTGAGACATTCCTGTTCTCTTCGGTTGATATGGGGTTTTTCCTACACCTACCAAATGTATTACAAATACAAACTGGTCTTGCAATTTTAATTGATTCTATTACTGTACACAGCTGCATTATCTCAAAACAACTAAAAATGTTTGCCATAGTTAACACATTTAAAACAATGTTGAAAACTAAAAAATGTTTGTATTCCACTACCAATTCACAATATTAACTCTATAAAAGCTTACTTACTTTAATAAATATAGTAATTTAATTATGGTACCTTGTAGCTTAAAATGCGGTAAAACAAAGAATGGTTTAGGTCTTTCTTTCATTGCATTCCTCAGGGGAGAGCTAAGTGTCTACGATTCTAAAGCAGTTATGCAGCTTTCTTAAGGGTTAAGAAGAAAAATATGACACTACCACCTCCCTAGGAGAGAATGCTACAGGAGCAAGATTTAGGACACAATAGTAAGAAAAGTATTACTTAGAGTTCTATTGAGAAAAGGGCCACACATACTAGTCTCTAAAAGAATAAGAATCCTCAGGAGAAAGAATCCAAAAATACATGGGCTGTAATGCTTTGCCATAATGAAAAAAATTACCTAATTTTCAAGGAACTTTTTCCCTAAGAGGAGAAGCCAGAGCCGCAGTTCCCAAACATGTGTCTACTGAATAGCGAGTGAGGCACTGGCAAGATGGCATGAGGGGGAAAGCTGTTTGAGATGAAGGATGGCAATGTGTTCCAAATTCACAGAAAAAAGACATGCAGGTTAATGGACAGACCTCTCTGAATTTTGCTGTAATCCTTGGTGCCCACTAATTTAACTGCTGGCAGACAAGAAAGAGATGAAAGAGTAATATGATGTTCTGTAACGGGCACCATGATTTCCAGGTGTCCTGGTAAATGAACTACTTGTAAAATCATTAGTTTGCAGAGTTTATATGTGAAATCTCATTACAGAAAAGCTTCAACTTGTAGAATTACATAATTTAAGTTCTGATGAATTTCAGTTATTCAATAAATATAGATATTTTGATCCTATCAGAAAGGTAAAGATGCGGGAAAGAAAAAAGCTGTGATCCATCCCTTCCACCGAGAACATACTTTCTTCTAAGGAACCGCAGTTGTGTGGATGCAGGTAGACTTTTTGCACTGGGATGAGTTACTCCAGCATTTCTACCTGCATGTTCCGAGTCAGTCAGGTACATCAGTCCTTTCAGCAGAACCTGCCTTAGGCACTTAACCTTTCATGGCTCAGGTGTGCCAAGACAAAAAAGAATGGCCCAAATGGAAGAACAGATCAAAGCTCCAGAACAAATACAACTAATGAAGAGATAGCCAACCTATCAGATGCACAGTTCAAAACACTGGTGATCAGGATGCTCACAGAATTGGTTGAATTTGGTCCCAAATTAGATGAAAAAATGAAGGACATGAAGGAAAATGCACAGAAATCCAACAGTGATGGGAAGGAAACGGGAACTCAGATCAACAGTGTGGACCAGAAGGAAGAAATAAACATCCAACCAGAAAAGAATGAAGAAACAAGAATTCAAAAAAATGAGGAGAGGCTTAGGAACCTCCAGGACATCTTTAAACGTTCCAACATCCGAATCATAGGAGTACTAGAAGGAGAAGAGGAAGAGCAAGATATTGAAAACTTATCTGAAAACATAATAAAGGAGAACTTCCCCAATCTGGCAAAGGAAATAGACTTCCAGGGAGTACAGGATGCTCAGAGAGTCCCAAAGAAGTTGGACCCAAGGAGGAACATGCCAAGACACACCAAGATTAAAAATAAGGAGAGAATCTTAAAAGCAGCAAGAACTAAAGAGATAGTTACCTACAAAGGAGTTCCCATAAGACTATCAACTGATTTCTCAAAAGAAACCTTAGAGGCAAGAAGGGGCTGGAAAGAAGTATTCCAAGTCATGAAAGGCAAGAACCTTCATCCAAGATTATTCTATCCAGCAAAGCTTTCATTTAGAATGGAAGGGCAGATAAAGTGCTTCTCAGATAAGGTCAAGTTAAAGGAGTTCATTATCACCAAGCCATTATTATATGAAATGTTAAAGGGATTTATCTAAGAAAAAAAAAAGATAAAAAATATGAACAGTAAAATGACAACAAACTCACAGTTATTAACAACCACACCTAAAACAAAAACAAACTAAGCAAACAACTAGAACAGAAACAAAACCACAGAAATGGAGATCACACGGAGAGTTATCAGTAGGGGAGTGGGAGGGGGAGAGGGGGAAAGGTACAGAGAATAAGTAGCATAAATGGTAGGTAGAAAATAGACAGGGGGAGGTTAAGAATAGTATAGGAAATGTAGAAGCCAAAGAACTTATATGTATGACCCATGGACACGAACAAAAGCAGGGGTGGTGGGGGGGGATGTGGGTAGGAGGGGCTGTGCAGGGCAAAGGGGAATAAAGGGGGGAAAATGGGACAATTGTAATAGCATAGTCAATAAAATATATCATTAAAAATCTGTTGTTTTTGAGAAAAAAAGAAAGGTAAAGATGCATTCTAAAAAAATTTAAACAAAAATATCTAATACTCTAGATCATGAGGTCTATAACACATTACTAAGAAAAAAATGATAAAATAGCTTGCTAGTATTTCCATTAACTAAATAAAGCTAAAAGAATATATGTATATTAATTTTAAGAGGAAGAACTGGGGGAAAATTTAAGGACTCTTCACTTTCATTGCATTCTTTTTAAAAAAATTTTTATTTGATTTACTGGAATGACATTAGTTAATAAAATCATATGGGTTTCAGGTATACAATTCTATATATATATATATATATATATATATATATATATATATACACACACACATAAAATAGAAATATATATATAAAGTACCTGTATATGGTATTGTTTGCCTACCACCCAAGTCTAGTCTCCTTTGTCACCATTTATCCCCCTTTACCCTATTCTACTTCCCCCACCCCCTTGCCCTCCACTAAACAAGGATATTTCTACTTTGAAAGTAATTATAATCAACATAAGGTATAGACTTCTATTTACATCAAAGTAAAAAAATGTATTAAATCTACCACTGCTGCAACAAAGCTCTTACTTTACTGAAATAATTTTTAGTTTAAAAATACATACTTGTTTAGTGTCAGCATCAATAAGATCAAAGAACGCTCGAACTGTAGTCAATTGTAATTGTTTGCACCTGAAGAATAAAATGTGTTACAAATGAAACTTTAATAATATACTTTTGATACAAACACACACAATTCTATTATTTAATCAAATATTTGAGTTTGCTTTATTGCTGTAAACTCTAAAACCATTTAAGAAATCATCATTATTAAGCAAGTTTTTTAAAGTTGAAGCAAAAACAAAGCAAACTAAATCTTCCTGAATGACTGGCAGTAGAACCGACAAGGTCCCTCTATGTTCCTCATCTAAATTTCCTCGTCTGCCCCAGCTGCAGATGTGGCCTACACCACTGTTACATGCCTGAGCTGTGTGGTTCTTGCAGTCACCACTGATTGCAAAGCCCGAGGAAGGTGAAAAAGAGAACCTTTAAGCCAGAACACATAGAGATAAGATACTAGGGTCTACATATTTCTCGAGCAATATTTAATCTATTTATTTATATTAAGGGTAAATCTAATTCCAGCTTGGTTTTCCATGTGATACTCTAGAATAACCAATGCTGTATCCATCAAGTCCCTAAGTTTGATGACCTGTGGAGAGAGCTCAAGAAGTCCTAAAACAAGTGCCTTTGATTCTGCCCAACTACAACAAACTAAACTTTGGATATCTGATACTAGCTTCACTTGAGACTGATGCTACTGGTTCTCAGATTATTTCATAGGTTATCAAGGGAATCTTGGTCACACTGAGACAAGAATCAAGTTTAGAGTTCGAAACTCCTAAATTAATCTGTCTCCAAAATCCTTATTTATGTATGAATGAAGCTCTCAGAAAGTTAACAAACCAATCAATGCACTGCCGAGAAGAGAGGACCACCAGAAACCATCAAAATAAATTACATCTACATACCACACAATGGAGAGGTGGTCTGTTGACACCCAGGTCTTAGGCACTGCTGTACTCTAGAAGGAAAGAAACAAACAAAAAATCAAACTTAAGAAAAGCACATTTGTTATTCTCCAAAAGGCCTGAAGTATTTACAAGCTAATATTTAGAAACATGCAGCATTAGTTTTGCTATTTTATGATGCATAGACATTTTTAAATGATGTATTCTTATCAAAGGTGATCCAAAAATAATAAGGTATTTCCTGCATAAAAAAATTTTCCTCCTGGCTGGCGTAGCTCAGTGGATTGAGCGCAGGCTGGGAACCAAAGTGTCCCAGGTTCGATTCCCAGCCAGGGTACATTCCTGGGTTGCAGGCCATAACCCCCAGCAACCACACATTGATGTTTCTCTCTCTCTCTCTCTCTCCCCCCCTCCCTTCCCTCTCTAAAAAATAAATAAAAAAATATTAAAAAAAATTTTCCTGTCATTACTGTTTAGTCACACTTATATTACCCTTTAAAAATTATTAAAGCATCCAGATTCCCTCCTGAGTTTAATGTCTCTTTATTACTCTAACAAGAGACTGAGTTTATGATTCTTTAATAAATCATAGTTTATGGGTAAATCATAATAGATATTTTAATAACTTTAGTTCTAAACAGACCAACTGATAAATTCTAAGATATTTCTTCTTAATCAGAGTATGCCTGATAAATACCTTAGCCTGAAGATATTTTCCAAAAGAAATATGCCTGATCACAATTCCAAAACTATCAAATCAGACTCTTACAAGTAGGGTCCAGGGTTACTTACTTTGAAAAAAAATCACTAGATGACTGGTATATATACTACTTGTTAGAGACACAAGGGCAAAGACTCCTAAAAAATGTAACTATTGCAGAAGGCTTCCTAACAATGACATAACACCCTTCAGTCCAGACTCTAAAGTGGGAGGAATCTATAGCTTACTTGAACTTACGAACTTATAAACATTAGGTACCTTATTTAGGAATTACTGCTGGCAGCTTAATTAAAAAGTCAAGACAATGAGAGTTCACTGTGGTTCTAAGATTGTATTGGATGCTCAGCAGAGTAAGATCTCACAGCAGAGCACTTACCATTACCAAGAACATAAAATGGGTTTACTTTCATTCAGGCTAATGAATGCACCAGAGCTAGAGTTGAAAGAGGGAAAGGCAACACAAATAATAAAGGCAGTTGCTCATGATCTTTGGTGAAAACTTCTGAATGTCCACCAAAATCCATTCTGGCCTTCTCGCACACTTGGCTAGACTACATCTCTTGGCCTCTCTTACTTTAAGGTGCGACTAATTGTTCTCTATCAGAATGTGAACAGGAGTGATGTGTGCATTTCCAGGCCTGACTGCTCTTCTTCCCTCTTCCTGTGGGTTGAAACAGTGATGATTAGAGCAACCTCAAAAGCAGAACATTCAAGAAGGGGGTGCCTACTGTCAGCCTAGGTCCCTTATGAGACTTCTTCAAAAAACCACCCACCAACTTAAATACACACCTTGGGCAATTATATGAGTAAATGTAAACCTCTATCGTGTTTAAGTGCCATCACCTGCATGAGTACATATAACAAGAGTTTAGCTTACCCTACCAATATAACTGTGCTAACTTAAGCAATTTTTCTAGGCCCAATGGATGTAAATGTCATTTAACCATTCTTGAGATAATCATTAAAAAAACTGTTATTTCTTAATGATTTTTTTAAGTGAACATACTTTAAAACACGAAAGACCTAGACTGTTTGGAATCTAAAAAACTAAATAAAACAGATTATAAAATAACCAGCTTTGAGAAAATTCCGTAAGTAAAATATTTTCATCAGAGACACAGAAATACAAGTTGCCCTGAAAGCAATACATTAGCAATGGATAAGAAAACAGGGAAACACATGTGCATGCACACACAGCTGAAAAGACCAAAGTTCTTTCAGAAAGAAGCTGCAGGATGTGGTATCAACACAGCCTCGTGCTCTAGACCGAGTCTTGTAAATAAGTTATCTCTATTTCCATGTGACTAAATAAAACATCGGCATTTACTACAGAGTTGACATTTAATGTTTTGAGGACTTCCAGGAAATGTCTGCCCAAAACATTCAACATCAAATAATATTCGTACCAACAATGAGGTTTGAGAGATTTACCAATTTTGTTCCAAAGCTACTATGGCTATACCACAACTTCAGTTACAGGAAAATGGTGGGTAATAGCAGAACTGCTTAATAATTTTTGTTCTGTGTATGGCAAGCATTCAGTAAGTACCTGCTCGATGAGTGAACAGCAACTTAAGGTGGGGCAACAGATGAACTATGCAAAGGAGTATTTATGAAATGAGTAACTACGAAAGAAAGCACTAGCTTCTAAAAAGCAAAAGGAACTATGGATTTTTTTAGAAATTAAATTAAGTTATATTGGAAGATGATGTGTATGTTGAGTTAAAAAAAGTTAACATCTTAACTGAAGATTTCAGGTGAAAAATATAAGAAATAATGTAAGCCCTAAAAGGAAACCTGAACTGACTTTACAGAGGTTATGTAAAGACCAAATACTTGATGTCCTAGCAAGGAAGAATAATTAGCAAATTAATTAATCAGGGTTCTGTTTACACTATCAATTTCTGACAGCTAATTTTTAAATTCTAGAATTGGTAAAACTTGAAGTTTACCAATCAAGAGTATACGTTATGTTTGATATTCTGCTACAAGAGTACACAGCACACCACTCAGATGGAACAAGAGGCCTGTGGACTTCAGTCCACACTTTCTTATATTTAACAACTCTAATTGATGCATAGGCACTTATTTTAAACAAGAAACAATTATTTCTCATAATTAAGATTTATTTTCAGTCTCTAAGGTCCTTTTTACTTTCTGTGAACACAAGCATCCATGCCTGTCTTCTCAGCATCGTCCACCCATGCATTCGTTCGTTCACTCACGTGCTCCCTCTCTCTGTGTCTCTGCCTCCCACACACACACACACACAAACACAAGAGCGGCACGACACCATCTCGGCAGTCACTTCCAAGCAGCGACACGTTACTTCTCCACTCATGCCCCTCTGCACTCATCATGTCACTATTTCAGTAGAGTCTTTAAAAAAGATTACCACGACAGATAAGGCACTGGCATGATGGCTTAGTTTTGGCAGAAAAGTCAGTCCTGATCGAACTTGGTAATCCCGGAATCCTCCAGCTACAGAGAGTGTGGTTAAATTTATGTGTCCAGCATTTAGAATCCAATAGTCATTTACAGTCTCATAAAAATCTGGCAGAAAATAAAAAAGACATTAAAAATTAGTAGTCACTCCATACACCATTAAGATATCCATATTAATATTAAACTGGATTTCTAAGGCATCGGAATTATCTATAAACAATGGTATTCACATTTCTCTATTTTAATACTTTATAGATATTCTGCTTACCCCATTAAATCAGATTACAAATACTAAGTGTTAACTGAAAGTATCAATAGTGAAAAAAGATACCCAAATTTTTTAGCTTGACAAATTGATATGCAAACAAGTCTCTACATTCCAAAAGGATGCTACTTGTTCACAAGCCACACAAACCTAAAAAACCTAAAATTCTTCCAAAGATAAGAGTTTACTATGCTAGAGAGTAATAGATCTTCCTAATTAGGCAGTATCCTTATTAAGGCTTAGCAGCTGTCCCCTGTAGCCAACCACCACCACACAAAGTACTACTTAAGTTCTTAAAATAAAATCTATCAGGACAATAACATTCTAGTCTTGGAACTATGCAGCTGTGGAAAATCTGAGGGCTAACGTTCTCTCTCTTTAGTGCAATAAGTAGTTCAACTGGAAGAACTTGCAGACAATTTTTCCACTTTTTCTATGAACAATGAGAAAATTTTACTGTCAAGACTTGAGGTCAGGGGAGGGGAGTTCTCATTTCCTCTTCTACTTATCAAAACAATGCATTTTTATCCTGGTATTTGATCCCATTGAGGGCTTCAAATATTTCGGAACAGCATACAGCTCCCATTAAAGATCTCAGCAGCATTTACTTAGATTGTGTCCACGCAAACCCATTCCTAATATATGCAAGGCCTAGGGTAAGAGTACCATGGGGTACACATGCCATATGCCTAAATAATGAAAAGTCAAAATTCCCACTGGCAAACTGTTAAATCAGATATATTTTCTCAACCTGGAAGGCCAGGTTCAAATGCAGAATTCTAGGACACCTCAGAGTTGGACACTGGATAATGGCAGCACAGGGCGAGCCTATCTATGGCCCATCACTGTGCCATCATCCTTCTCTTCCCATCCCAATTCCTTCCTGCGTCACAAGGTCCTCCGTGCTATCTGTACCTTGTGCAAAGCCACTGCTGGGCCACGACTCAAGCTTGTACTTCCCTACCCTCAGAACAGAATCAAATAAGAGGCCCACACGGGCCCTGGAAGTGAGCTTGGGGCATATGGACAAGAACAGTCTAGAGGCTTGGCTTCCTGGAATATGGTCTGAAAGTAAAGGCACAGCCTTCAGTGGGGAGGATGCTTGGCCTGTACATGCAAAACCCGGTGGGGAATGGCAGCACCAGCGCAGGGCCCTCTGAGTGTGGGGCTCCTCGCAGGCCTCCCCTTGCCCTAGTGAAGGGCAGAATTTCTACCAACCATAAACAGGATCTACTTCTGGAGGGGCATGAGTCTCCTAAAGACCTAAAATCTACAACCCTTGAACATTTGTTTTTACATTCTAATTCTGGCCTAATGCAATAAAAAATAAATACGGAACAAACGGGAAAGAAGCTTGCTCATCACAGTAAGAACACCGTGGCCCTAAGAAGCAGTTCAGCCTGAGCCTTTTAGAGACAGAGTATCGCTATCCATCAAAACAGTAAAACCCAAATCTCTTAAAAGTTTTTCTCAAATAATTTTAAATGTATTTTCAGTAATTCCAATTTAAACCTACAGGACTCATCTACATATAAAATGCAGTAAGGAAGAGTTCTCAATTGTGCTACAAGTGTTATGAATTGTTTATGCCTTTGACTTTTTTCTAAACCTATAGGTAATTTATAATTATTAGAGTTAGATTTAAATAACTTCAACAATAAAACGAAAATTTTTCATTAAAAAACTGCTACAGGAAAAGTGTTCAATGTAATGAGAAAAATCAAACTTCACTGTTCAGTATGATTGTATCAGATATTCCAGCAAATTACTCCTTGGACATGTCTGCTGGGACGGGTGCTCTGGACAACCACTGCTGTGCTCTAGAGTCACCAGGGTGTATTTCTCACTTAACTAGAAACACAAGTTTCTTCACAATTAAGATAATAGAAACTCTGATAGGGTAAGAAGTTGAGTAAATGTACTGATCATGAAAAAGAATTATTTCTTTCTAAAGATTTTCTTCTATTCACATAACATTGCAATAAGCAGTGAAGATAATATTCGACTTGAATAAAAAGTTGATAGGCATTTAATTCTTACTGTGACATTATCACTATTCAATTACCTGACAGCAATCATAGACGCTTACTGTTCAAAATTTCCTGCAACGTTAGAGCATTACCCATAATTTTATTTCCCTAGCAACAATGTACTCATTAAGAGGCAGGGCAGCATGCGGAAGTTAAGAGCACAGGCCCAGGAACAAGGTTACCAGGGTCAAATACTAGCTCCACTCTTTTCTCGCCAATGTAACTTTGGGCAAAACCTTTGTCTTGGACTCTTTTTTTTCCATCCATAAACATGGAGATAACAATGGCACCAGGACTAAGTGACTTAATAATACCACATAGAAAGTCCTTTACACAATATCCGAAATATAGTAAGAGCTCAATGAACATTAGCAATTCTACCTCACCACATAGTGTTAGCAGAGCTGTTTATTTTAAAACAGGACTTTTCTACCATTTTGCTTAAAAATATGCTTATTTTGAGTAGAGTACTGGGAAGTTAACAAAACACAGGAAATTTAAACACATTTTAAGAGACAGGGAGTCATCTTCAAGAATAACTAAACCTAAGCTCAAGTGCCTAGGGACAAGACATATGCCATCCATGTAACATGCTATAGACACAGGAAACTAACAGCGGCTTCATCTATGAGCCTAAGTCGAAAGTCGCAGAGAAAGAGACAGTTGGAACTGGAGGTGATCTGAAACTGAGTGGCTCCACCAATGGATGAATTTGCAGTACGCTCTAAAGGGAGTAGCTGCAAGTATTTGTTTCATTCTAAACAACAGTGGGGAGGTCCATTAGTGCTAATGTGACAGCAACTCACCTGTGATGAAGCGATCTAACGGCATCACAGGAGCAACGTGGGGGGTGGCTTGTGTAATAAGGAGATTTATCAGATCTTGTTTAAAATTTTTCAGTGTCAGCAATGCCCTTGCAACAAGGCCACCCATAGAATGACCAATTATTGCCACACTCTTTGGAGCAAATGCTTGACCCTATTAAAAAAAACACCAAAGCATAATTAATACTTAGCATCATAACAACAATACTAAAAACTTCTCTCTAAATAGAAAAGAATTAAACTATTTATTTAACCTCTTATCACAAACTACAGAAACACATTTTATTTTCTGAACCAAAATCAGAAAACTTGGGTCTAGCAAGTCATGCTTTATCATTTGTTATATTGGATATAAGAGATGTAATTTTGCTTGGTGTATACCAGGTTACTAGATTTTATAGGCTCATTTGTTTAAAATTGGAAATACTAGGAAACCATAAAATTTAGGGTTGCTACAGTGGCCTCATCATATTGATATAGCTTATCTCATCAAATTATTTCCCTATTATGCACCTGTGTTTAAAAATAAACCAACATTTCACAACATTTATTCACTAACAATTACATATTTTATTTCTTAAATTTAAGTATTGCATTTTGAAAAAATCTTTCCTACCTCTACACAGTATCCTCAGTTTCACTATCAAACTTTTGCTCATCGTCCTTCATACTGATCCTTCATGCCTTCTATGCTGTTACTGCGAATAAAATGGACCTTGTGCAGAAAACAGTTCACTGTAGACCTGAAACTGCTATCCTTAGAACGGGCTGATACAAGGCTAGCTCTGCTCTGCAGTCTGGGACCTTAGATTTTGGGAGGGTTCCCACCATTCCCTAAATGATAAGAATGTCTCACTATGCTAACACTGTGCAAACAACATCTTTTATGCTGAACACTACTGTCCTTCGCATTGGGATTTTGGTATGTGATAGGCACAGGGTGTCAATACAACCAATCATCAATAAAAATACTGAACATTGAGTCTCTAATGAACTGCTCTCATAGACACTTCACACATGTTGTTGTAGACATTAAATGCACTTGGTGTGACTCTCCTGAAAGAGGACTTCTGAAAGCTCACCCCTGCATTTTCCTCCATACTTCACCCCCATGCACCTTTTTCTTTGCTGATTTTGCCTTGTGTCCTTTCACTGTAATAATTGGGTGGGCCAAAAAGTTCATTTGTTTTTTCCCCATAAAATGGCTCCAGTAGCGCTTAGCTGTCTTTAACTTCATTTGAAACAATTTTGTTAGATCATACTGTGACAACTGTCACATCAGCATGAGCATGCACTCAAAAAAACTTATCAAAATTGGTGAATTTTTGTGCAGTTCATTTTAACATTGAAGGTGGAAGAAAATACTCAACATTTTCAGCATATTATACTTTATTATCTCAAGAAAGGTAAAAACACAACTGAAATGCAAAAAAGGGTTTGTGCAGTGTCTGGACAAGGTGCTGTGTGACTGATCAAATGTGTCAATCATGGTTGGTGAAACTTCATGCTGGAGACTTTTCACTGGACGATGCTCCACAGTCAGACAGACCAGGTGAAGTTCATATCGATCAAATTGAGACATAAATTGAGAACAATGAATGTTATATCATGAGAGAGAAAGATGACATACTCAGAATATCCAAATCAATAAAGTTACTGGCGAAAATGAAAAATGTCTTATTTTATGGAAAAGAACATACAAACTTTTTGGCCAACCCAATAAATCATAACCTGAGTACAACTATGTGCTGAGTCCTATGAGTCCTCCTGGAGAATCACAGAGCCTGGGAATGGTCGTGGGGATCCCCACAGACCTGATCCCAGCAAAATCCAAGACCACACATGTGCTCTGAAAGCTCTCTCCTTCGGCCTTCTCAAATACATCACGCCAGCAATTCTCACCTTCCTCTTGCATCACTGTTTTTCCTGTTCTACTACACCATTCTTGTTAGCATACAAATATACTGCTGTTCCCCTTCAAAAACAGACAACTCTTTTTATTCCCACTGTCCCCTTAGTGACCACACCTTTCTCTACTCCCTTTACAGCAAAACTCTTCAGAAACCAGTTATTTATACAGTACCTGCCCTCTCCAGTTTCTCAGCCTCCACACTCTTAAACCCATTCCAATCAGGCTTTCACCCCAGCGCTCCTCAAAACTGCTCTTATCAAGTCACCAAAGCATCTAATGGCCAGTTCTGAATGTTCCTCTTACCTGACCTATCAACAACAACTGACACAGCTGATTACTTCTTCCTCTGTAAAATGCTTTACTTGGTTTCCTTAACAATATACTCTCCTGGTTCTTCTCTTACCTCACTGGCTGCTCCTTTTTAGTTCCTTGCTTGTTCCTTCTCATCTCCCCTCATCTCTTAGGAATGGAGTAAGTCAGGCCTCAATCCTTATATCTCTTTCATAACTTGACTCCCCAGTGATCTCATCTAGTCTAATGGCTTTGAATACATTTAAACTCCTAAATTATAATCTCCAGACTGGACTGCTTTTCTTAAACTCTAACTCTAAACTCCAATTGCATATTAGCTACACTTGGGAAATCTAGTTAGAGTCTATCTTAAATTGAACCTGTGTTAAACTAAACTATTAATCTTCAAATCAGTCTGTTCCTCCTCCATTTCCCCCCACTTCAGTTAACAATACTTCAATCCTAGTTGTTTAGCCAAAAGAATTGGGGTCATTCCTCTTTTTCTCTCACACTGCACCTCCGTATCTGCTCTGCCATGAAATCTTCTTGCCTCCACCTTTAAGGATTACACCAATCTGACCATTCATTATCATCTCTGCTGCTATCAACTTGATCCAAACTACCATTACCTCTTGCTGGAATCACTGCAATAGCCTCCTACCTGGTCTCTCTGCTCCGCCCTTACATCCCTCTAGTTTATCCTCAGAAGCATCAAGACTGATACTGTTAAAGCCTAAACTAGAATATGTCACTCTTTTGCTCAAAGACCTCTGCAGGGGCTTCCCATATCAATTCAAATAAAAGGCATCATTTTTAAAATTGCCTGCAAGGCTCTGTACTCTGCCTTCTCCCCAACCTCTCCTTCTTCTCTGTCTACTCCAGCCACACCAGTCTCCTTGTTCTTTAAATACAGCACACACGTGCTTGCTTCATGCATTTGTTTCCTTTCCTTAAGTACCCTTTCCTAAATATGCAAATGACATACTCTCATGTCTTTTATTTTATATTAAGTGTATTTTGTTGATTATGCTATTAGTTTTCCCAATTTCCCCCCCTTTGCCCCTGTCTGTCCAGTAACCCCCCCTTCCTTCCAGCAAGCCTCCCCACAATCCAGTTCATGTCCATGGGTTGTGCATGTAAGCTGTTCCCTTTCTCTACTTCCTACACTATTCTTAACTTTCCTCTATTTTGTACCAACCAATTATGCTTATTTCCTGTACCTTTTCCCCCATTCTCTCCCTCCCTTCCCCCTCCCTACTGGTAACCCTCTAAATGATCTCTGTATCTATGATTCTCTCCCTGTTCTAGTTGTTTGCTTGTTTTTTAGATTCAGTTGTTGATAGTTGTGAATTTATTGTCATTTTAGTTTTGTTCTTCTTTTTCTTAAATAAGTTCCTTTAACATTTTGTATACAAGGGCTTGGTGATGACTTGCTCTTTTAGCTTTACCTTTTCTGGCAAGCACTTTATCTGCCCTTTAATTCTAAATGGTAGCTTTGCTGGAGAGAGTAATCTAGGTTGTAGGTCCTTGCTTTTCATTCCTCTGAATACTTCTTACGAGTCCCTTCTTGCCTGTAAGGTTTCTTTTGAGAAATCAGCTGACAGTCTCATGGGAATTCCTTTGTAGGCAATTACCTGCTTTTCTCTCGCTGCTTTTTTAAGATTCTCTCTTTATCTTTAATCTTTGGCATTTTAATTATGATGTGTCTTCGTGTGTTCCTTTTTGGGTCCAACTTGTTTGGGACTCTTTCGGCTTCCTGCACTTGTATGTCTATTTCCTTTGCCAGATTGGGAAAGTTCTCTTTCATTTTTTTTTTTCAAATAAGTTTTCAATTTCTTGCTCTTCTTCTTCTCCTCCTGGCATCCCTATGATTCGGATGTTTGCACTTTTGGAGTTGTCTCAGAGGCTTCTTATACTCTCATTTTTTGGTTATTGTTTCTTCATTCTGTTCTGATTGACTGTTTATTTCTTATGTTCCACATTGTTGATTTCAACCTTGGCTTCCTTCTGTTCCCTGTTGGTTCCCTGTGGATTTTTCTCTATTTCACGCAGTGCAGCCATCATTTCTTCCCTTATGTTTTGCTGCACTCGAGTTCTCTGAGCATTCTTATCACCAGTGTTTTGAACTCTACATCTGGTAGGTTGGCTACCTCCATTTCACTGAGTTCTTTTTCTGGGGTTTTATTCTATTCTTTCATTTGAACCATGTTTCTTTGTTTCCTCAATATGGCATCCTCCCTGTTTTGTGTATTAGGTAGACCTGCTTTGACTACTTATCCTTGCGTACCTGATACCTTGTGTGGTGTGGAGCCTTAGGTACTCACCAGAGCAGGGCAGCCTACTTCACCACTTTGTGGTTCTGTACTTGTGGCAGGGATTGGAAAGGGAACAATGCTGCTGTCTGGCTGCTGAAGGCTTGATTGGCATTTGCCATTTCCAGTCACTTCACCCCCTTCCTGTATACAACTGGCACCCTTCTAGCTGCTATCCTGGGGGTAATTCCCAGAGAGGGTGAGTTTGAGTTCATTCTAGGACCACGCAGACCTTTTAAGTGGACTTTTCCTGAGAGACTGGCTGTTTATTCCACCGCTTCAACCCCTACTGGTTTTACAGCCAGAAGTTATGAGATTCTAATTTCCCAGCGCTGGAATTCTGAGCTACATGGTCTGGCCTGGGGCAGGGGTCGCTTGCTTCCAAAGTGTCCCTCCAAATTTTGTCCACCATAGGTGAATGTGGGACCACCTTTTCTGCTGGCCGCTGTTGCATTACCACCACCACACTGTATCCTCTCCACCCTGGCTGCCCACCTCTGCCCCTCCTACCCATCTGGATACATATGGCTTCATTAAATGCTTGGTTGTCAGACTTCTAAACACTTCAGTTTTATGGCAGTTCTGGGTATTTTCTGTTTTGAGGTTAGTTGTGATCCTTCTTATGGTTGTGCAAGGGAGCAAAGCATGTCTATCTACTCTGCCATCTTGACTGGAAGTCCCTCATGTCCTTAATTTGTATTACATCGTCTGCTCCTCAAGAGGTCTTCACTGAGCACTCTTACTTATATTTGTAGTCCTCTATCCTCAACTACCTATATACACTTCCTGCTTTATTTTCCTTTCTGGCATTTATAGCATTAATTTTTCTTATTTCTGATGTTTCCTATCTGCACCTCTCTGCTAGAACATGAAGTCTATGAGGGCTTCCATTTGTTTAATTCACTGCTATATTTGCATGCAGACTCAGTGAATAAATGAGGTTTTCTCCATCTAAAATGTTCTTACTTTCCAGTTCTGGCCAAGATGGAGGTGTAGGTAGAAACCCTTTGTTTCTTTACACAACCAAAAGAAGGACAACAACCAATCTAAAATCAATAAACAACCAGAGGTACCAGAAAATCAAACTGCATGGAAAAGGTACAGGGAAGAAGCATAATTGGTAGGCATCAAATAGATGGGGAGAGGTAAAAAATGGTATAGGAAACAGAGAAGTCAAAGAACTTAAATGTACAATCCATGGACATGAACTAAATGACTGGGGGGGAATGCTGTACAATTGGGAGTGCAGAAAAAAGGGAGGATAGAGGGGGGGAAGATTGGGAAAACTGTAATAGTATAATCAATAAAATATACTTAAAAAATAAAATAGAAAGTTTCATCAAATAAAAATAAATAAATAAATAAATGAAGGAATCAGTATATCCTGACTATTGAAATTAGGTAATGCCAGTCTTCAAAAAGGAGAAGTGACCTAGTATCCCTCATCAACATAGATTAGAAATCCTCAACAGAAAATCAGGCTGTCAAATTCAGCAATATTTTAAATTTTAATACATCATGGCCAAAGAGGATTTATCCCAAGAATTGAAAGTTGGCTTAACATTTAAGTAGCCATCAGTGTAATTCAGTAAGATCATCTCAATAGACGAAAATGCATTTGACTGCATTCAGCACCCATTCATGATTTTAAAAATAAAAATACAAAACAACACACAACATAGTAGGGCTAGAAGCATACTTCCTCACACCCAAGGAATTTTACTATACATAGTATTACTGGAGGACTCAGGTCATTATGTTAAGGACCATTATGTATTTGATAAAATATTTATTGGTAAGATAAATAGGCAATAACAGTGAGATTTATTTTCATAAATGTTATTCACAATAAATGATCAAATGTCTTTTTCGGCTTCTGTCAGCTCCTACCACCTCAGAGGTCCCACCTAATACAATACAGCCAAAAGAAAACAGAATTAAAATTTAAAAGATGAATTAAAACTGTCTATAGTCACAGATGACATAAATATACATAAATATTTAAAGGAATTTAAAGAATATTATCAGAAATCATAAGTGAATTGAGCAAGGTACAGGATAAATGGTCAATATTCAAAAGTGAGTGAACAAATGGAAAGTGAATATTTTTTAATGATATTTTATTAATTATGCTATTAGTTGTTCAGATTTTTCCCCCTTTGCCCTTCTCCACCCAGCACCCCCTCCCCAGACAATCCTCCCACCATTGTTCATGTCCATGGGTCACGTGTATAAGTTCTTTGGCTGCTCCATTTCCTATACTGTACTTTCCATCCCCATGGCTATTCTGTAACTACCTATTGGTTCCTTAATCCCCTTACCTCTTCACCTCTTCTCCCACACACCCCTCCCACGTGACAAACATCAAAACATTCTACGTGTCCATGATTCTGCCTCTCTCTTCTTGTTTGCTTAGTTTGTTTTAGTAGATTTAATTGTTGACAGGTATATATTTATTGCCATCTTATTGTTCATAGTTTGATCTTCTTTTTCTTAAGTCTCTTTAACATTTCATATAATAATGATTTGGTGATGATGAACCCCTTTAATTTTTTCTTGTCTTGGCAGCCTTTTTTGGCCCTTCGATTCTAAATGATAGCTTTGCTGGTTAGAGCAATCTTGGCTGTAGCTCCCTGCTTTTCATGACTGAGTATTTCTTGCCAATCCCTTCAGGGCTTCAAAGCTTCTTTTGAGAAATCAATAAATGGTCTTATGGGAACTCCTCTGTAGGAAACTAACTTCTTTTCTCTTGCAGCCTTTAAGGTTCTCTCTTTATGTTTAACCTTTGGTATTTTAATTAGGATGTGTCTTAGAGTGGCTCTCTTTGCATCCATCTTGTTTGGGACTCTCTGTGCTTCTTGGACCTCCATGTTTATTTCTTTCACCACATTAGGGAATTTTTCTTTCACTATTTTTTGAAATAGATTTCCAATTTCTTGCTTCATCTCTTCTCCTTCTGGCACCCCTATGATGTGAATATTGGACTTCTTAAAGTTGTTCCAGAGGTTGCTTATGCTATCCTCATTTTTTGGATTTTTTTTCTTTTTTTTTTCTTGTTCTGACTTGTTGTTGCTTCCTTGTGTTCCAAATCATTGATTTGATTCTCATCTTTATCCACTCTACTGTTGTTTCCCTGTAAATTTTTCCTTATTTCAATTAGTGTATCCTTCATTTCTGACTGGATCTTTTTTATGCTGTTGAAGTCCTCACTAAGTTCCTTGAGCATCTTTATATACAGTGTTTTGAACTCTGCATCTGACAGATTTTTTACCTCCATTTCCTTTAGCTCTTTTTCTGGAGTTTTGATCTGTTCTTTCATTTGGGCCATGTTTCTTTGTCTCTTTGTTTTGGCAGCCTCCCTGTGTCTGTTTCTATGTATTAGGTAGAGCAGCTTTTGACTCCATGTTGTGGTATTATGTCCTAATGCAGTAGGTGTCCTACAGGGTCCAGTGGCATAGCCTCTTCTATCACCCAAACTGGGTACTCAAGGTGCGCCCTTCATGTGGGCTGAGTACACCCTCCTCTAGTAGTTGAGCCTTGGTTGTGGTTGGCAGATCAACTGGAGGGATTTACCCAGGCCAGTCAGCTGCAAGGACTGGCTGTGACCACTTAACCACCAACCTCCACCCTCCTGGAGGTTCAGCCATGCAGGGGCAGCATGGTGGTGCTTTGATGGGGTCTGTAGCTGTCCACTGGGTGCGCTGGTCCTGGGGTTTCCCAGGTGATGCAGGCCAAGGTTAGCCCTCACTTGTGTTTTTCCTGGGGCACCTTGCCTGAGTTGTAAAGCAATCTGAGATAGCTGCTACTTGTGCTGGGCTTGGATATTCCCAGGCATAGCCAAGTGGTGAATCTAGTCTGGCTGCTGCTAGTGCTGGGCCTGGACCTCACTGAGGCCAGCTATTATTTGTTTGAGAGGATTTAGGAAATTGTGAAGTGTGAGCCAAAACCAGCCATTCATATGGAAAAGCAGCTTGGGTGGGCCTGTAAGCTAGGTAAGGCAGAGTCTCTGGGGATCTCCAAGGCAGGTCAAATAGTGCTAGCCAGTTTCATGGAGTCTCAGATATGGCACCAGCCTGCCAGCTCTGGGTGGAGAGGATTCAGAAAAGGGATAATGGCCTCTGCTGGCCTTGATTCCAGATACCTCAGCTTCTCCCTATGTACCACTGGCACCTTTCAAGCTGCTACCAGGTGGGTGCTGGAGCTCAGAGGGAAAGTGAGTAAGTCTGTGTGGGATCTTTAAGATGAACTGCTTTGGGCTACAGAAATTTCTTCCACAGACTGCCCGCTGGCTTTTGCAGCCAGAAATTGTGGGGACTTATCTTCCTGACTCGGGAACCCTGAGCTGGGGGGCCTGTTATGGGCTAGGACTCTTTGCTCCTAAGATAACGCTCCTGAATTTTTATCCTTCACACAAGGAACTAGCCCATTCTGCATCTGTGGCCCTCTCAGTCTGGATAGATGTGGTTTCTTTAATTCCGTAGTTGTCAGACTTCCATCCAACTCGATTTCTGATGATTCTGAGTGGTAGGTGTTCTACACTGCAGTTGTAATTTTGATGAGGTAGTGTGAAGAGGCGAGCCATGTCTGCCTACGCCTCCATCTTGACTGGAAATGGAAAGTGAAATTTTAAAATGCAGTTAGAGTAGTGTAAAAATATAATTCTTTCGGATAAATTTAATGTAAAGTCTGTAAGATCTGTACACTGGACCCTTCAAATCTGAGAGAATTAAAGAAATCTGGCATAAATGGACGGACCAACTTCTCGGACTAGAAGACTCACAATTAAGATGTAAATTCTCCCCAAGTTGACCAACAGATTTAAAGAAATATGAAACAAAACACCAGTAGGTGTTCTGTAGAACTGACAAGCTTATGTGGAAATGCAAAGAACCTAAAAAGCCAAACCATCTTGCAAAGGAAGAACAAAGTTTGAG
Organism: Phyllostomus hastatus; assembly: GCF_019186645.2. Lineage (NCBI taxonomy): Eukaryota > Metazoa > Chordata > Mammalia > Chiroptera > Phyllostomidae > Phyllostomus > Phyllostomus hastatus. The sequence goes on from NW_025333672.1 coordinate 222,216, forward strand.
GACCCGCACCACCTGATTTCAAGACTTAACTATGAAGCTATCGTATCTAACTAGTGTGATATTCTTCTCCATCTTGAAAATGAAATGTAGACATGATGATACTTTGCATAAGCCAGCATTTTAAAATTACTTCCACAGAAGGTATTTTTTAACTTAAATCTATACTGGGTATTATAGGAGGGAACAAGCCATGTTAAGTACAAAATCTTTTATATATCTGATATTATTTGGATAAATAAGACGTGATTATAAAGTAAGATTTCCATAAATGTAATTTGCAATAAATAATTGTGTGTTTAATCTTACATATTAGGCACTTTTCCTTCTCTGTTTCTATTTTCATTTTTTCTCTGACTACATATTAAATTTATAATAGAACTAAACATTTTTTTTAATTGAGGTTTTTAGAAAGTAAGATTTCTATTACAAGTAAGTGTAATAGGGGTTGGAGACAGATGAATCTTGTTGAATGGCTAGGATTTGGGAGTGGGAAAGTAAGAACATTTCATTTTATTTTTTAAGTATATTTTATTGATTACACTATTACAGTTTTCCCAACTTTTCCCTCTCTATCCCCCCTCCACCCTGCAACCCCAATCCTCTAGCATCCCCCCTTAGTTCATGTCCATGGGCTGTACATATAAGTTCTTTGACTTCTCTGTTTCCTATACCATTTTTGACCTCTCCTCATCTATTTTATGCCTACCAATTATGCTTCTCCTTCACTGTACCTTCCCCCTCCCCACTGAAAACTCTCCATGTGATGTCCATTTCTCTGATTCTGTTCCTGTTCTAGTTGCTTGCTTAATTTTTGTTTTCATTGTTTTTCTTTTTTTTAGGTTCATTTCTCGATAGTTGTGAGTTTGTTGTCATTTTAGTGTTCATAGTTTTTGATTTTTTTTTCTTAGTTAAGTCCCTTTAACATTTCATATAATGATGCCTTGGTGTTGACGAACTCCTTTAACTTGATCTTATCTGAGAAGCACTTTATCTGCCCTTCCATTCTAAATGAAAGCTTTGCTGGATAGAGCGATCTTGGATGTAGGTCCTTGCCTTTCATGACTTAGAATACCTCTTTCCAACCCCTCTGGCCTGTAAGGTTTCTTTTGAGAAATCAGCTGATAGTCTTATGGGAACTCCTTTGTAGGTAACTTTCTCCTTTTCTCTTGCTGCTCTTAGGATTCTCTCTTTGTCTTTAATCTTGGGTAACTTAATTTTGATGTGCCTTGGTGTGTTCCTCTTTGGGTTCAACTTCTTTGGGACTCTCTGGGCTTCCTGGACTTCTTGGAAGTCTATTTCCTTTGCCAGATTGGGGGAGTTTTCCTTCATTATTTGTTCAAGTAAGTTTTCAATTTCTTGCTGGTGTTCTTCTCCTTCTGGCACCCCTATAATTCAGATACTGGAATATTTAAAGTTGTCCCAGAGGTTCCTAAACCTCTCTTCATTTTTTTGAATTCTTGTTTCTTCATTCTGTTCTGGTTGGATGTTTTATTTCTTCCTTTTGTTCCAAATCATTGATTTCAGTCCTAGTTTCCTTCCCATCACTGTTGGTTCCCTGAATATTTTGCTTTATTTCACTTTGGTTATCTTTCATTTGTTCCTTCATTTTTTGACCAAGCTCAATCAGTTCTATGAGCATTTTGATTACCAGGGCTTTAAACTCTCCATCAGATAGGTTGGCTATCTCCTCATCACTTAGCTCTCTCTCTCTGGAGTTTTGCTCTGTTCTTTCATTTGGGCCATGTTTCTTTGTCTCAGTTCACCTGTTAAGTTGCAAGGGGGTGGGCCCTTAGGTATTCACTGGGGCAGGGCAACTCTCCTTGCTGCAATGCGGCGCTGTCTGTGGGGGAGGGGCCAGAGAGGGAACAATGCAGCTTGCCTGCAGTTATAGCCCACTTTCCAACAATCTAGTGTGAGACTGGGAGTTTCTCCCACTGGGGCAACCCCCTGCTGTAGGCCACAGTCAGCTGAGTCTCAGTTTCCCATTCAGTCAGTCCCGCCTGCAAAGTCTGCTGCCTCGCCACAGCTAGTCTCTCCTGCACAGTCCGCAGCCTTGCCACGGGTTCTCTCCATCCGCCCGTCTTACCGGTCTGGCTGGTCTGGCTGACTGTTTCTTTAATTCCTTGGTTGTCAGAGTCCCATGAAGTTTCATTTTCTGGCACTTCTGGTTGCTTATTGATTTTAGATTGGTTGTTTTCGTCCTTTTGATTGTGCAAGGAAGCAAAGGGTTTCTATCTATGCCTCCTTCTTGGCCAGACTGATTTCTTAATATAAACTGCTAAGTGTTATCTCTTCCTCAATTTTCGAAAAGAGTTTGTGTAAGGTGGATATTACATCTTTCTTAAATGTTTGATAAAATTTAGCACTGTAGTCATCTGGCCCTAGATTTTTCTTGGCAGTAAAATTTTTAATTACAAATTAAAAAATTTAATAGATATAGGGCTGGTCAGATTGTGTTTCCTCTTGTGTCTCTTTTGTAATTTGTTTCAAGAGGTTTGTGCATTAATCTGAGTTGTCAGATTTATTGGTATAAAGTTGTTCATAACATTCCTTTAATATCTTCTTACCATCTGTAAGCTCTCTAGTGATATTCCCTATTTCATGCCTGATATCAATTTGTGTTCCTCTTCTTTTGTTTTAATTAGTCTAGCTATTAGTTTACCAACTTTATAGATCTTTAAAAAAATAAAAACCCTGCCATTGTTATCTGTTTTTTTCTTTGGTTTGTCTGTTTTCTCTTTCGTTGATTCCCATTCTCATCTGTATTGTTTCCTTACATCTCTACTTAGAGTGTGCTTTATTCTTCTTTCTCTAGCTTTCCAAGTTGGAAGGTTAGATCATTGCTTTTAAACCTTGTTCCTATCTAAAATAAACACTTAAGACTATTTATTTTTTCTAACCACTATTTTAATCTTACAAATTTTGGTGTGGTATTTTCACTTTAATTCCATTCAAAACACTTTCAAATTTCAACTGTAATCTTCTTTTTGACCTCTGGGTAATCTAGAAGTAATTTCCAAATATTTGAAGATTTTCCAGATATTTTTGTTGTTATTACTGGTTTCTAATTGAATCCTAGTATGATAAAAAAATACACCCTGTAAAATTTCAATCCTTTGAAATTTATTGAGACTTGTTGTATGGCCTAGTATATGGCATATTTTAATTCCATGTGCATTTAGAGAGAACACAGTTCTTCCACTTTTTAGATGCAGTGTTGTATAAATGTCAATAGGGTAAGCTGGTGAATACTGTTCTCATCGTCCATGCTTTACTGACTTTCTGACTTTTTATTTTGTCAATTATTGAGAGGATTGTCAAAATCTATAACTCTGAGGATTTACCTAATTTTTTCCTTTAGTTCATTTTGTCTAGTTTTTATTATCCTTTCTTTAAATTCAATGATCTCTGTTTTGTAATGTTCAATCTGCTTAAAACCTATCTCCTGAATTTTTTATTTCTGATATGTACAGGGTGGGGTAAACGTAGGTTTATAATTGTGAGTACATAAAACAATTTATTCTTGTATTATTATTTATTAATTATCACATTATTTTCCATACAAACTGTAAGCCTTCTTTTGCCCCACCTTATCTTGCCTTAGTTCTAGATTTTCCTTTTTGCTGTTTTTAAAAATAGTTACTACATCTATGCTGAGATGCCCCATCTCTTCCCTTATTATGTGTATTGTTTACTTTAAATCTTTAACTTTGATATTTTTTGACACTTGTATTTAAGCATTGCTAAGGTAGATGCTGGAGTAGCTGTTACTATAGGACTGGAGTAGTCCTAAATCATGTCCTTTCTGGGGTTTCACTTGAATGCCCAATGTGTTCAAATACATCTTTCCACTTCAGCTGGTCAGAACTCCTATTTCCCAGCACCGTGTGGCCTCTGAAATCTCCATTCATCTCATAATTCCCTAGCAACTGTCTTCTGCCAGCCTGCATTGTGGTGTACCAGGGGAGGAAGTGGCTCACCCAAACATGTAGTAATATTTTATCTCTGACACTGTTTAGAACTGCTGACAAAGAATGCTTTTTAGTCTGTTTTACTGCTCTTTTAAAGTTGTACCCAGGTAGGCACACCCCATCACTTCCTCCTCGGTACACCCTTGCCTTGTACTCCTTGACCTGTGCACATACAGCATAGCATTCAAAGGCTGAAAAATGCAGATTTCTAGAGCTCCTAGCTCTGCCTAGGTTTCTTCTTTCGCACACTCCAATCAGAAATCTAGCCAATTCCAGGAGCCCCAAATTCCACTCTCTGCCTTCTTTGGCTCAGTGGTATCCATGTGCTCTGCTTCATTTCCACTTACCTGACCCATGGCCTAGAAAATGCTTCCAGGCAGAAAGCCAGAGCAATTATGGAGCTCACTTCACATGTTATCTTTCTTTCAGAAAACAGTCCTTTGCCGCTTGGTTATCTAATAGTTAAACACATGCACTTCAGATATCTTGACTAGTTTCATAGTTATTTACATAAGGAAGTGGTCTATTCTAATAGTACCAGTTACACAGCTATAACTAGAAACAGAAATTCATACTAATGGTTTTTAGGAAATACACTGTACTCCTAATTTATAATAGTTAGAAGAATCTTTGCCTCTGAATTCACTGCAAGGAAGGTTTCTTATAATTCAATTATGCTTCAAAAACCACCACCAAGTTCAAAACAGACTGCCACAAAAAAAAAACCAACACAAAAAACCCCACACCTTTGAGCTATCTTTCCTTCAACTTCCATATAAACAAAAGATTTAAAATATGCTGAGTTCCAAAGATGCTAGGAGGTTAATCACTATTGATTTGCAAGCTTATCTCTTACCTTATAGAGTTTGAGAATTGCTTTAATACACTCATGTACAAACTTGGTCTGCTTCTGAAGACTCCCACCATACAGTGCCACCAGTTCTTCATTGAAATTCACACTGAAGAAGTCAAAGTGGTACCTGAAGTCAATGTCCTCTGCTTTTCTTAGTGCAATAGAGCCGATAGAACGAACTACAAAGGAAAATGGTAAAGTGCGCATTAAACAAAATTTTTAAAAGTTTCATCCATTGCTGTCTTTTAATAACTTTATCCCATACCCCGAATATAAAAACCTTTTTCAGGATATCCTTTAATAGTATCAATTTAGAAAAACAAACCAACCTAGAAGGTGTATGCCTTGTTCCCTAAATATTTTTTTTAATTAAATAAAGAGTGAACAGGTCATTCATTCTCTACATACTTTCCCTTTAGTAGTGGTGACAATAAATAAAAGGAAGGGAAAGGATTCTTTGAAGAATAAGAAATAGGGATTTTGTCACACTTGAGTGTTTTAAGAATGAGGAAATTCCTACCAAAAAAAAAAAAAGAGCGAGAGAGAGTCTGCTCATCACTTAATTTAGGTACACATGCTTGATTTGTCTTTCTTACACACGACATCCAATCCATGTGAAAATCCTGTTATGCTTCATCTTTTAAATACACCCCCAACTGAGACTTCTCACAATTTCCACCACTACCTTCCTAATCCAAGCACCGTTATCTCTTACTGGAAAGTCCAGTAGTTTCTTAACTGGTCTCCCTGTTTTCACTATTTTAGATTTAACTTTGTAACCATTTCACAGAATTTATTAATTGAACATTAATTGGCTTTAGAAGTAGCCATGTTTAGTTCAGCAATCAAAACACCATTGTTTGCCATTCCATTTTCTTAACTTGCATAGTTCACGTACTATACAACTCATCATGTAAAGTGTAGAATTCATGTATTCAAAGAGTTACACAATTATTTCTGCAATCTAACTCTAGACATTTTAAAAATCACCCCGAAAAGAAAACCTGAACTCCTCATTCCTCTTCTCCTAATTCTAGGAAAGCACTAATCTACTTTCTGTCCCTATGCATTTGCCTATTCTGGACATTTCTATAAATGGGATCATTTAATATATGGTCATTTAAGACTGGGTTCTTTCATTCATCATAGTGTTTCCAAGATTCATCCACATTGTACTATGTAATTTCTGTATCAGTCATTAATTCCTTTTTTTAAAAAAATTATTTATTTATTTTTTAGAGAGGGAAGGGAGGGAGAAAGAGGGAGAGAGAGAGAGAAATATCAATGTGCGGTTGCTGGGGGTCATGGCCTGCAACCCAGGCATGTGCCCTGAGACTGGGAATCAAACCTGCGACACTTTGGTTCACAGCCCGCACTCAGTCCACTGAGCTACACCAGCCAGAGCTCATTAATTCCTTTTTATTGCTAATATTCCATTATATGGATATATCACAGTTTATTCATACATTCATTAGTTGATGGACATTTGGGTTTTTCTACCTTTTAGCTATTATGAACAGCATTGCTATGAACATCTGTATGCAAGTTTTGGCACAGATGTCGGTTTTCATTTGTCTTGGGTTGGTATCTAGTAATGGAATTGCTAGGTCTTGTAACTCTGTATTTAATATTCTGAGGAACTGTTTTTCAAAATGGACAACCATTTTACATCCCAACCACCAATGTATGAGGGTTTCAACTTCTTCACATCCTCAACAATACTTGTTATTATCTACTTTTTAGATTAGTTACCTCAGTGGATATAAGATCACATCTCACTCAGTGGACTGAGCGCGGGCTGCGAACCAAAGTGTCGCAGATTCGATTCCCAGTCAGGGTATATGCCTGGGTTGCAGGCCATGACCCCCAGCAACCGCACATTGATGTGTGTGTGTCTCTCTCTCCCTCCCTCCCCTCTCTAAAAATAAATAAAATCTTAAAAAAAAGATCATATCTCACTGTGGTTTTGACTTGCATTCCCTGATGATTAGTGATATTTAGTATTTTTCCTAATTCCTCTCTTGCTCCTTTACAGCATATTCTCTGCACAGAAAAGCCAGAGTGATTATCTTTAAAAAAATAAATCACACATACTAGATTGGTTTAAATTTTAAAAATCTGACAATTCCAATGTTGTCAAGGATGTGGGCCAAAGGGAAGTATAATGTACTGTTCTGTGAGTGTAAGTTAGCACAACCAGTACAAATAAAAGAAAACACACAGACTGACACAGAATTGTGTTCCTATGGTTTACCTCTTCCAGAAACATAGGCTTATGTGCTTTAAGATAAAAAGGATGTTCATTATTTATAATTGTCAACACCACAAATGTCCAAACACAGAATAAACTGTGCTATAGCCATACAACACAATAGTGCAGTGTGAGGAAAATAAATGGATCACAGTTCATTAGACAACTGGACTTTAAAAACAATTTTGAGTATAAGAAGCTAGACACAAAAGAAAACATACTGAGTGATATTTATACACAAAGTTTAAAAATAGCCCCAAACGAAAAGCTTATATTAGAGTACATATTTAGATGCTAAAACTATTTAAAAAGTCAAGAAAATTATTACCTTAAAATTAGGATTGTGAACACATCTAAAAAGAGGCAAGGAGTTTAATCAGGAAGGGGCAATTTTAACTTGGTTCTTGTTTCCATCGGTATTCACTTTACATTATTTTTTAACTGAGTATCTATATTCTGTGCATTTCTCTGTATGTGTTATATTTCAAATGCAATGATTGACCAAAAAATCAGATTATATAATTTCTTACCCAAAACCCTACAAGTTTCCCATCACACAGATCAAAATTCAAAGTCTTTTCCACAGCTTAAATGATATTTATTGTCTGTGATTACTTTTCCACTGTCATCTTTTTTTTTTCACTTTCTCTAGTCTCAGGGTCTGTATCAAGACTGTTTTGTCTCAGAGTCTTCCCCCAAATAGTCACATACCTCAGTCCCTTGCTACTTTCAAGGCTCTGCTCAAATGTCATTGCCTCATAGTGGCTTTCCCTGCCTGAACCAGTTTATTCTCTAGTCCTTACTATGGTTTATTTTTCATTCAAACTTTTAACATTACTGACATATATGTTTGATGTCTACCTTCCCAACAAGAATGTATGTTTGATCAAGGAAAAGAACTTATCTGGCTTGGTCTGTTTTGGATCCTTAATACCTAGAATACTGCCTAGCTCATGGTAGGTACCCCATAAATATAAGCTAGATAAATAAACATGTAAGCAATTATACTACGTTGAAATAATTCTGTTCTCATTTAATAACCAGACAAGCAGATTAGCTGAAATTACTTCCAGATTACTTGACTATAATGCCAGAAATAACTGCTGTATCTCCAAGCCAAAATAGTCAATTTGGAATGTGTGCATATAACTCCCCACTCTTACCTTTCTATGTTCCCCTCAGTATTTCCACATCTAACTTGTTTTCTTTTGACATCCAATATATTAGTTTCAGGTGTACAGTATAGTGGCTAGGCTTATATAACTTAAAAAGTAGTTACCCAACTAAGTCTAGTAACCTGGACATCATATGTAGTTATTACAATACTATTGACAATATTCCCTAAACTATATTTCATATCCCTGTGACTATTTTGTAAGTACCAATTTATACTTCTTAATCCCTTCAGGTTTTTCACAGCTCCCAACCCCCTTCCATCAGGCAAACATCAGTTTGTTCTCCGTATCTATGAGTTTATTTCTGTTTTATTTTGTCTTTTTAAATTTCCATTGATTGATTTTGAGAGAGTGAAAGAAAGAAACATTGATTTGTTGTTCCACTTTATTTAGGCATTCAGTGGTTCCTTCTTGTATGTGCCCTGGCTGGTGATTGAATGTGCAACCCTGGCATATCAGGGCAATGCTCTAGCCAACTGAGCTACCTGGACAGGGCCTATTTTATTTTTCAGATTCCACATATGAGTGCAATCATATGGTATTTGCCTTTCTCTGCCTGACTTACTTCATTTAGCACCATACTGTCTAGGTCCATCCATGTTGCTGTAAATAGTAAGAAAGGCTTCATTCTGTTTTATGGTTGAGTAATACCTCATTTTACCTATGTACCACAGCTTCTATCCATTCATCTTTTGTTGGAGCATTCAATCTATTTACATTTAAAATAATTATTAATAAGTATGCAGTTATTGCCATTTTATTGTTTTCTAGTTGTTTTTGTAGTTCTCTGTTCCTTTCTTACTCTCTTGCTCTCTTCTTTTGTATGTTGATGACTTTTTATAATTTTGTGTTTGGACGCCTTTTCTTTATTTCTTGTGTATCTCTTAAAGATTTTTGGTTTGTGGTTCTCATGGGGTTCGCATATACCAAGCTATGTTTATAGCAGTCTATTTCAAGTTAATGGTTGCTTAGGTTCCTACACATTCTAAAATTACTCCCATTTTTACACACCCCCTCCATGTTTATGTTTTTTTTCTCATTATTTTTTACTTTCGTACATGTGTTTGTGATTCTCCCTTAATTTACTGTTGTAATTACACATGATCTTCCCAGCTTTCCCTTCCTCTCAACCTCTGGACTAGTTGTGGTGTTGGCCGACCCACTGCTTTAATTATGTGTTCACCTTTTTAAAATTATATGTTCAATGTGAATTTTTTCATTGTGATATTTTCTTATTTATATTTTTTAATTTTTTTCTTAAGAAGTCACTGCCTTGCCTTGGCTGGTGTGGCTCAGTGGGTTGAGTGCTGGCCTGAGAACCAAAGGGTTACTGGTTCGATTCCTTGTCAGGACACATGCTTGTGTTGCAGGCTGGGTCCCCAGTGAGGGGCATGGAAGAGGCAACTATGCTCTGATGTTTCTCTCCCTCTCTCCCCCTCCAGGCCCCTCTCTCTAAAAATAAACAAATAAAATTAAAAAAAAAAAAGTCTCTGCCACTGTTCTACTTGTTTGCTTAGTTTGTTTTTTAGATTCAGTTGTTTAAGTTGTGAATTTATTGCCATTTTAATGTTCATAATTTTGATCTCCTTTTTCTTAAATAAGTCCCTTTAACATTTCATATAATAAGAGCTTGGTGATGGCCTACTCCTTTAGCTTTACCTTTCTGGGAAGCACTTTATCTGCCCTTCCATTCTAAATGATAGCTTTGCTGGACAGAGTAATCTAGGTTGTAGGTCCTTGCTCTTCATCATTTTGAATACTTCTTACCAGTCCCTTCTGGCCTGCAAAGTTTCTTTTGAGAAATAAGACAGACACTCTAATGGGAACTCCCTTGTAGGTAATTACCTGCTTTTCTCTTGCTTTTAAGATCTCTCTTTATCTTTAATCTTTGGTATTTTAATTAGGATACATCTTGGAATGGGCCTCTTTGTGTCCATCTTGTTTGGGATTCTCTGTGCTTCCTGGATTTGTATGTCTACTTCCTTCATCAAATTAGGGAAGTTTTCTTTTATTATTTTTTTCAAATAGATTTCCAATTTCTTTCTCTTTTGCTTCTCCTGCTGGCACCCCTATGATGTGAATGTTGGACCTCTTGAAGTTGTCATAGATGCTGCTTACAATAACTTTGCATTTTGGGGTTCTGTTTTCCTCTTGTTCTGATTGGTTGGTTTTGCTTCCTTATGTTCCAAATCATTGATTTGATTCTCGGCTCCATGCACTCTACTGTTGTTTTCCTGTAGATTGTTCTTTATTTCAATTAGTGTAATCTTTGTTTCTCACTGGATCTCTTTAATGCTGTTGAGGTCCTCACTAAGTTCTTTGAGCATTCTTATAACCGGTATTTTCAACTCTACATCTGGTAAATTGCTTGCCTCCATATTGTTTAGTTCTTTTCCTTCAGTTTTGTCCTCTTCTTTCATAAGGGACATATTTCTTTATTTCCTTTGTCTGCCTCCCATGTTTGTTTCTCAGTAGCTCTGCTACATCTCCCAGTTTTGGCATAGTGGCCTTATATAGTAGGTGTCCTATGGGGCCCAGTGGCACTGTTTCCCTATTCACCTGAGCGAGGTGCTCCAGGGGTGTCCCTTGTGTGAGTTGTGTTTGCCTTCCCGTTGTAGTTGACCTTGATTGCTGTTATCATGTCTGAGTGTAGGATTGACCCTCCGGCTGAACAGCTTTGAAGACTGGCCATGGCTGCAGCAGGAAGTTGTTGTTTGAGGGCTCACTTTAGTGGGGTTCAGTTGCTTCTCAAGTCTACCCTTTAGGTGTGTCACTTGTGGAGCTAATTGGGTGGTGCTTTGGTGTAATCTGAAGCCAGCTACCAAGTGTGTTGGTTCTGAGGCCTCTGGAAAGGGATTTCAGTGGCCTCAGTCAGCTGAGGTCAGCTCAGGTCCACTGCTGCTTATGCCTGGACCAGGACCACCTGGTAGGAGCTACAAAGTAATCTGAGGTTGGTAGCTGCCTGTGCCAAGCTTGGAGGTGCCAGAGAGGGGTTATGCTGTGAACCAAGCACAGCTGCCACTAGTGCAAATGCCTGGGACTACTTAGTGAGAGGTACAGGGCATGCTACAGCCAGCTGCTGGTTATATGGGGTTTGTGGACCTTTGAGATTTTAGGAAGGTCTGCAGTGCAGGCCCAGGCCATTTGCTTGTGAAGATTAGCCTCTGAGAAAGGGTTGGTCTGGGCAAGTGAATTGGGTGAGGTGGGATTTCAGAGAATGTCCAGGGAGCATTGTTAGCCAGGTTGATAGAGACTCCGACTTAGTGCTGGCAGGCTGGGTGCATGGAGAGCTCAACAAAGGAACAACGGTGCCTCCTTTATGTCCCCCTGCCTTGAGTCCAGGAGAGAGGTGCTGCTCCATCCCTTGCCCTGAAACCAGACAATTCAGTTCCTTTCCAGGTGTTTTTGGTGCTTTTTGAGCTTCTGTTCCTTCTGTGGAGCTTAGGGCAAGTGTTTGAGGGCAAAAGAATTTGTGCTCAGGCACTTTTAAGAGGATATCTGAGCCTACAACAACCTTCTGTCTCACCTGAACTGAGTCCACTGCTGATTTTCACAGCCCACTGTTTTGGGACTCCTCTTTATGGCACTGGTACCCTGGGCTGGGGAGATGCAGTGGGGCTGGGATGCCTTGTTCCTCAGCGTGAACCTCTGCAGCTGAGATATCCCTCTCAATTCTTAACTGCCACACATGGGTGTACGACCAGTCTGTTTTGAATCTAGATCCCTCCTACCAGTCCCAATAGAGCTTCTTCTTTATATGCTTAGTTATAGGAGTTCTATTCAGCTAGTTGGTTCTCAAGGGTATTGTTCTATAATTTAGTTGTAATTTTGATGTGGTCACAGGAGGAGGCAAGCACAGCATTTACTCTGCCATTTTGACTGGAAGTCTAGATCTCTCTAACTAAAATAGCTTCAAAAGAAAGAGAGCAGTCTCTTCTCTGGTTCAGCAGACCGAAAACCACTGATTTACTTCTCTAATCAATACTGCAGGTTCTGTGCTCTGCAACCTCCATTTCCAATAGAAGCCTCTTTCTTCTGCTGATTCCTGAATCCCTGTATCATCTATTTATCCCACCCACTCCATTTTCTTTTTCTCCTTCTTACTTTTTACAAAGTGATCTTCAATATTCTTTTCCATGTACTTCTCACATGTATTTTTCTAGGCAAAACGTCATACATTTATGTTTCCAGTATGCCTAGCACAGTACTTAACAAGCAGTGTGTATCTGTTAAATTCTTCAACTGCATTTCATAGCTTTCAAAACTTACTTCTGAGACTTACCTTGCTTATAACTTCCAGCATTACCAGGAAGAAAGAGAACTGGAATACCCGTTAAAGGGAGAAGTTTGTGTTCTTCAGCATAGGATCCTTCTCCATAAAGATACAATTCATACGCAGGATAGCGTTTAGTCAACTTCTTTGGAAGTTCTATTTTCTGCAGCAAAATAAATAAAATTAAAAATGCAGTGTTACCCAATATAATTCAGCCACACCATACCCAATTTTGAATTATACAAATAGTACAATATAAAAATATTACTGATAATAAAACTGCCCTTAATGCACAAAACAAGTTCTACTTTTACTTTATTCCTATGGAGAATCAGTCTTAAATTATGTGAGTTTTGAACCATGTGGTCTTTGTGAAAGCATAAAATGGTACTACATGGAATTCTAATAAATATAAATTACTCAAAATAGCCACTGACAACAGAAAAACACTGGTAGATGTCAGCGAGTTACCTGTCAGTATGATTAAAATACATTTAATTTAGTATCAGTATCAATTATACTTAGAAATGAAAAGCTTTCCATTATCAAATCAATTCTTTTTTGCTATTTTAAACTGGTTTGTAATGTCTTTCCTTTTACTCAGGCCCAACTACATATTCCAGTGGTTACATCATTCAACAGAAAGCAAGTTTGTTTTATAATGCAGCTTTCTGACCTCTCAACTTAATATGCCTTTGACCTACAAGGTGCTTAACAAATTAATCTGAAACTTATAGCCAAGTCTTGGTCATGACGCATGCACTCTTCTCACCATAAACATTCCAGTGAATTAGCATCTGTTTCGGTTTTCATGACCCAGGTGCATGGTTTGTCAGCAAGCCTTAAACTGCTCTGCAATTCATATTTTTGTGTACCAAATAAGCCAGTAATTCAGATAAATTTTTTCCAACAAAATACAAATTAGGTCTTAATGCCATCCCCGAAAGGTAGGCATCCATAAAAGCAATAGTAAAGTATAAACTCTTCTGCTGCTCCTTTTTCAATGAAAGAAACCATTCAAAATGAAACCAGTTACTTTGAACAGTAGATTTTAAGTGACATCAATAGATTTAGTGATCTAGCAGTGCTACACATATGCTTAATAAAAATTTCAACTATTGAATGCACTTTTAAACTGTAAATGGTAATGCCTACTGAAAAACCTCACTACTGTAAAAAATCAGAATTCTGATTATTCATGCATATTCCTGAACATTCCTTTGAGGATATTACCATGAACAACCCATGCTAATAACATCATGGAAACACCTTTAGAGTGTGAGCTTAATGTGTCAGATATTAGCAATTTTTTATCTCCTCAAGTATTCAAAATAGAGTACAAACCCCACTATTTGCGTTATATTCACACATGCGCCTTAAATTAGTCCCAATATTGATTATGCACTGTATATAATCAAAAATGAAAATGACACAATATTTTGTTTCTTTAGGTACAAATTAAACAAAAATAAAACATGAGCGAGCCCTGGCGGGTGTAGCTCAGTGGATTGAGCGCAGGCTGCAAACCAAAGTGTCGCAGGTTCAATTCCCAGTCAGGCCACATACGAGGGTTGCAGGCCATGGCCCCCAGCAACTGCACATTGATGTTTCTCTCTCTCTCTTTCTCCCTCCCTTCCCTCTCTAAAAATAAATAAATAAAATCTTTAAAAAAAAGTGAGAGAACTCCTCCCAATTTAGTAAACCATTTGATAGAATAGTTGTATATGCATATTAAATCATTATTCTTTTTAGGTTAGTAGCTAAACCAAGTTTTGAACTAGTTGAAAATTAACTTAGAAAAACAAGAAACTATAAATATTCAAAAAAGAAATATTTAATTCTCTGGAGACAGAAAAATAAGCAAAAGAATAGATTTGATATATTTCATAATATACTATTATGAAAGAAATTTTGTAGTGAGAAAGTGTACACTGTTAAAAATATGGATGCATATAATATGGAGAAGCAAAAAGTAGAGATAAAAAAGGAGGAGGAATTAAAAAAAAAAAAGTGAAAGCTGTAGGCGAATAACAAAACTGCATTTCCAGGCAGAGTCAACACCAGGAGTGAGTGGCAGCAAAAAACAGGAAGGGTACTGATCAGATGGAGGACAGAAAAGGTACAGGCACACAAAAAGGGTGCTGATTGAAAATGGAAGAGGGTCAATAGATTTGAAAAAAAACAAACAAACAAAAACCCATATAGCAACAGGAATCCAATATATTTTAAATGGATCTATCTATCTATCTATATATATAGAGAGAGATAGATATAAATGGATATAAACAGATATATAATATATATATAAAATTAAATGAGCAGCCCTACCCCCAAGAAAAACATCTAATTAAGATCAACTACCTTTACACTTAAATCTTATCTCCACACATCATGCCCCCTGCTGTCCCTCCTCTCTGGACTCTGCCTTCATACAGGTTCTTCTCATCTCTAACCTAGATCCTTTTCCAAAGACAAACATTCTAACAAATTCCCAAGTGCTAGAAAAACACTGATTTAAGAAACTAACGTCTTTATTTTATGATATATCTCTTTTAATTGTGATTTAAAAATGCAATTACAACCGAAAAAAGGAAAACAAAAAGATTCTGATCAAAATGAATGCAGCTTTTAAGCTCTTATAAAGAGCTAGCTCTCAGCCCTTTGTCCACCCCACACTTAAGAACACTCTGGAGGACTCCAGCTTGATAAAAAGACCTAGGGACAACTAGTGTGTCTCTCCATGTCATAATCTCCCTGCTACAATGCACAGTCTCTACTGCTGTCCAGAAATACCTTGTTAAAACATATACCTATGTCTTTCTTCACTGCACATAGAGATGAGAAAGGCTGAGAGAGGGGTCCTTTAAAACCTGGCCCTAATTATTCTTCCTACTTTCTTATAACTTACACATGCCAGGTTTTAAACTTTATTTTTAATATGTTTCAAAATTCAAGATTCAATAGGATATACGCTCAATAGGCTCTGTCACACCTGTGATCTTTTGGCCATCCAGTTTCCTACCCAGAAGGCAACTAATGCCAGCAGTTTGTGCTTGAAGAAATATTTTACACATGCACATATAAGAAAACATGTTTATAGGTTATTTTCTCCCTTTCACATAAATGGTTACATACTATACATATTGCTTATGCAATGTATCCTGGTACCTTCTTCATTCACAAATATGAGTCTTCATTCCTGTAATTTTTTTGTTTTTGCACTTTATGAACTATGGTATCTGCGCTCCATGGCTCAATTCACTACCTCTTTTCTATGGCCTTTGACTACCAAGACAAACCTAAATGCTGTCTTCTGCGAAGAGCCTTGTACACACTCTTATAGTGAAACTATAACATTCAGCACATTTTAACTATCCATTACATTCTCATTTTCTCCCATTATAAAGACATAAAGGAACAAGATCTAATTCATATGAAATTCCCTCACTCATAATTAGTTACTAAAATATACTGGACACATAATCACTCAATAAATGATTTGCTAAATAACAGACTTAATAACAATATATGTGATTTGTATTTTCCAATGTCTTTCCTTTCAAAGAGCAACTGTTGGATCACACATCTGAAGACAGGCAAATAAATTACTCTAATGGAGAAAACAACACAGATGTTTCTTCTCCAGTTCTATGATTTGCCCAAAACAGTTTGCTACCGTATGAAAGCACTACCTTGCTTTCATAAGGTGAGAAACTTTAAAGGCTAATGTGTATTTTGCCTGGTTAGGTTGGTGAGACATTCAGTTAACTCTCAATAAGCAAATCTAGGAAAACCAAAGGTAGAGAATGAATCGAGGTAATCAAACAGTTTTAAATTCAAAACTTCATCTTTTACCAAGAGTTTCAAATTCCTATCCTGCCTTTTATTTTTCATATGGAAAATAAAATTGAGTATGTTTCATATATTGCTCATTTCCTCTAAAAGAGAAGAAAACCCAACAATTAGGATATCCATCTAATAAATAACAATCTGTGAACAATTAGAGAGGTTATTATAAGATATAATTAAAAGGAAGCAAGATAAAATAAGTTTAGAACATTTTATTTATTAAAAACCACTGGTTCTTAACAGAATGACCTCAGCTATCCATAAATCTCACTACATTCAAAATGACTCATTTCTGTAGGTTGGTTTTAACTTATTTGTAAAATAACACAGCCTAGTGTGTACAATAAAAGGGCAAACATAAATAGTGTAGTGAATTAACACAGCTTTTTGCATCATAAAAATCTACCAAAAAACATGGATCAAAAACTCCTGCCACTGTAATTATTATTGTACTAACAAATTATTAAGAGTGTAAAACCTCAAAAGGGCGATTTGAATCAAAATAAGTAAATACAGGCAACAACAGGAAAAAAGCCAAATGGCTCTTTTGCAGTAGCTACAACTAATTTTCAGTGTCTTTCTAGTCAATTTTCTGAGGCACGAAATGCATCTGGGAGGTCCATATGCTTTGTTCAACACTGAGCAATTTCTACCACTGCAAATATTAAAATAGCTTCAGTAATTGTGGGGAATCTAAAAATAAATGGGAATTAGTACACTGTTACAAAATAATTGTATTTTAACCAAACTCTTTCAATGCAGTACAAAACTAAAGTGACTTCAATCCATTCGGAGTTTCCTAATTATTAAATCATATAAAAATCATAAGTGATTGATTATAAGGGCTTTATTTCAGCTTTATGAAATCTAAACTAGAAGCCCAAATATTTAACTATACATAGACTCTGATAAAAATAAACCAGCATATTTGCTTAGAAAGTAAGAGACAATAGTAACATTAAAATCTTCTCCTTCTACAGAATTTGGTATCAAATGCTTCAACCCCCTTACAAGCACTGATGCAAAATGAAGGTAAGAATTTCAAAACAAATAAAATCTAAACTAGAATTTTGACCATGGGAAAGGAAGCTCATCAGCAATTTAAACCTTAAGTAGTTTTGATATCTAAATAGCGGCATAATCAAACATGCTCCTCCATAATGACCTGTACCCAGAAACAATCACGATCGGCATTCTTCATCTTAAAGAAAAAATCTGCTATCGTTTTAAAAGTATACTACAAATACATTTTATCACTAGGTATTATACATAGATGTATATGTACGTATAATACATATGTATTAGATGTATATGTATATAGTGCATTTACATCTTATGGCAGGAGGCTATTATAATATGTATTTTGTAATTAAGAGATACGCTTAGAAATAAAAAAACCATTCGGGAGAAATATCTTCAGACAGTTGTGTGATGTGTCACCACCTCTTTTTACAGCTGGTTATGAATGAAATTCTAGATTCTTTTATGCTGAACTGATGAAACAATTGTGATTGAAAATGTTCAAAATGAAACGTAAGAGGTGGGTGCGGAGGGAGAGAGAAGAGCTGGGTCTCAAACAGCAAATTTAGAGAGAAAAATAAAACTAACCCCATAAAATAGATTTTGGACGTAGTTGGTAAGAGGCGACATGCACAAACACAGGAGTGCTGGCACACGCAAGGACCTGTGAAAGGTCCTACAAAACAGGAGACTCCGCAAAATCTTTACAGGAGGGAACCTCAATAGTTTTCCATTTAATTACTCACCGGGTTAGCCCTTCACACAGAAGTAAAACCCTGGAGTCTCTAAGGCAGCCCTGGAAACTACCCAGCCAACAATACACTCTGTTGAAGCTCGGTCCCTTTCTAGAAAAGCAAGGACTGACATGTACATCACTGGGCGAGAGGGGAATTTAGATGTGTGGGAAGCAAAGGAGGATCCAGGGGCACCTGTTAAGGTAGGAATGCGGAGAAGACGGGGTTTGGATTTAGGGAGAAGGGCAGAGACTGCGTTTCTGGGGATAAAGGGGGTTGGGCGCGACCAGTCTGAAAAGCCTGTGAATAACATTTGGAATCCGGCAGAGGGGCAGGGGAACAAGTGCGAGTGGGGACAGAAGGATGCTCAGGAAAGCACCCAAGAAACACCCCACCGTCAAGAAAGGACACAAAGAGCAGGTGAGGGGAATAATGGGGTCCTGCAATCTTCCAGGGCGGAAAGACACAGAGACGAGGTTGGGATAAAGAGGTCTGAGAGGCGCGAGAAAACAAGTCAGAGGAAACCCATAGAAGGTCCAAGTCGGAAGGGCCTGAATTTCGGAGCGCCCAGGTGAGAGGGCGGAACCTCACCTGATACTCCGGGTACTCAAACATGTAGCTCATACTGCACTTGTTCTCCTCGAAGCCGAAAAAGACGTCCCACAGCCCGAGGGTGGCCATGAAGATCATGAAGGCATAAAACGCCAGGTTGCAGAAGTTGACAGAGTGAAGAAACATCGTGCCGCCGCCGCCGCGAGACCCCAAGCACTAACTGAGCGAGCCGAGGGCTCCAGGCTGCCCGCGCCGGAGCCGAGCCGGAGCAGAGCCGGGGCAGCGCGCGCTTGCGCCGAAGCTCGGCTCGTCGGCGCTCCCGCAGCACAGTGCGCCTGCGCGCAGCCAGCCCGCTGCGCCTTCCGCCTGGCCTCTCCCTGGGAGAGCGGAGGTGGTGATTGCAGCTGGACTGCAAATCTGAGCCGAGAGGGAAAAAGCGGAAAGCGGGTGGGGCTAAGATGCGGGGTGATGGGGAAAAAGGGAGGAGCGAGGAGAGGAAAAAGGATGAAGGAGTCAGGGAAGGGCAATGCGAGGCAGGCTGGAGGGAAAAAAGGGGGAGGGGAGACGAGCAAGGGAAGGGGGGACGAGGAACTGGAGGGGAATGGGCGGAGCGCCGGAGCCCTGGAGGCGAAGAGGGGGAAGGGTTAGGAGTGGGTGTCGGGTGGGTTAACTTGGAGAGGCGCAGGCGATTGCTGATAGTGAGCTGACCCGGGCAGGGGAGAGGGGACAGAAGAGGCGCCCTGTCGCAACACCTCTCCCTTCCCGTTCAATTTTGAAATGGCTCGGGCCTCTGCAATTCGGTTCTCCCAGCAGTAACAGCACGTTCCCAGCTCATAGGACCAGAGAGCTGAAGCGGGGAACAAATGGTTTCCCCCACGCCTTTGACCGTCACGTCGGCCCAGTGGGTAATAGCGCATAAAAGCACCGGCTCATAAAAAGCCACCGGCAGGTCCACAAGATTCTGTTCTTGGAATGAGATGAAAGCCTGGATCACAAAAACCGTCGTTAGTTTTTTAAAAATGTCCCCAAAACTTCCACTAATACTGACGCCTCCAGCAAGTACCTGCGTAATCAGTTTGACGCTGACTGCCTTGCTCCCCAGAGCCTCCACCTCTTGGGAAATTGGTTCCAACATTAACGTAGCGAAGCAATTTAGCTCAAGCTTGTACTCAGACTCTCAAGTGACTTAATTCATCTTGAAAAAATTCGGTTTGGTTTTGCACAAAGGAGAGGGTAAAAGCATCTCAGAGACTACCCATAATCATGTATAGGGTCATCAAACACCGGGATGTTATGAGAAAAAATGTCACACTTTAAAACTGACCCGAGAGCGGGTGGGTGTGCGCGCGCGCGCAACTGCAAAATTCTCCATAGAATTGTTTTTGGCACTGATTGTATTTCACGCGGGCTGATTTTCGGGGGGGCGGGGGCGTTCTGTGCAGAGGAAGTTTGGCTATGCTACAAAGAATTTTAAAACTAAAAGGAAACTAATAGTTTATCTTAACATCCTGATACTGAGGTGTGAGAGCACCTGGGATGTGGGGTGGGATTTGGGAGGAGTTAGTACCATGGATGACAAATCATTTGGGGAACGATTTAAGTTATACATTAAAAAAAGGAATACTGTATACAGAGCCTGGGAGTTTAACCATCACAGACAGAACGTCTGCTCCTTGTCTCTCCTAGCATATCATGGCCAGCACAGAATAAAGGGTGAATCTGCATTCTCTCTTACCAGTGCTTCTTAAATGTAATGTGCATATGAGTCGCTTGGAGATTCTGTTTAAGAGCAGATTCTGATTTAGTAGTTAGGGAGTGGGAACCAAGATCTTGCATTTCTAACAAGCTCCTGAGTGATGTCAGTGATGCTGGTCAATGGACTAAGCTTTGGGGAACAAGGATATAGCCCGCCTGAGGACTCTGCTACATGGAGAAAACCCTGACTTGAAGATGACAGAGTTTGCCCTTCTCTCGTGGCTTTCATGAGTGTGGCATCCTACTGTGTTTATTGTCCACTCAGAAAGGAGCAGGATAGAATTCGATGGATTCTTCCTGTTTGTAATTTTTGTGTTCCTACTTTTTAACTCCCCTCTCCACCCCCCATCCATCATTATCCCCCTCCTAGCTTCACTTCCTTTCATATGTAAACTAACCCTACAGATACTACCTAACAGATACTCTGCTAGTGCTGTCAACTTCCTGAACTCCCTTTCAATCCCACTCTGCTTACAGGCTTCCAACTTCAGGTAAATATAGTCTGCCCCTGAGCTCTGACACTAGTGTATCTAAGCTCTGCTGGAGAAAATGACAAAATTATTTGAATTACTGTTCAGAAATACATGTATGTTTCTGATCGACTTTCTGTCCTTCAAACCACCTGTTTTTAAGCTCCCTAAACCATCTCTTTTTTTAGCAGATTATTAGTATATACCTCTATCTTCATATTCACATCCACAGAGATAATTTTTATTTTCAGGTGCACATTCCTTCAACTCTTAATTCCCAAGTTATTCAGTTAGTACATCTAACATGCTTAGAACGATGCCTGGCACTATTATGTGATCTGCTGTCCTTAGAGGACATCAAAAGCAAATCCCTCTGGTTATGCTTTAGTGCCCATCCCCTCATCTCTCTACAAAACTAGTTCTATCAAGTTAAAGTCTCTGCCAGTCCTCCTTATTCTATCCTCCATCACCTGAAGCATATAAACACTCTTAGGCCTTATTAATTTTAAAAAAGAAAAATCCTTCCTGCAACTGTCACCTGTAGTTCTTGCCTTCTCATCTCAGTCAGGGCTCCTAAAGTGGAGCCCTGGGTTTTAGGAGCCCAGGGCTCCTAAAGTGGGAGCCCAGGGTTTTTAAACTTAAATTAATGCAACCTTTCAGAAAGGAAAAGACCATATAATCATTTGACAACCACACTTCAACCAAAATATGTAGTAACTTCATTATATAACAGTTTTTCGGAAAACCTATTAGGTTTGTTTAAGCTCCATTTAGTTTTTGTTTGCTTGCTTTATTTACTGGAGGTAAAGACTGTCTTTTCCACACACAGTAGCCACCCTCATATTACCTGGGTTTTGTACAGAGAAAGAAGGAATTGTCTGTCTGGTGTGTTAATCTAGTTGTTTTCTAAAATTAATTTCACTAAATTATATTGGTCACAGTGAACTACCCTCACAGTATAGCTTTTAGAATAAAACTTACTGTTTTCCTTAAAAAACAAGTATATAATAGATTGACTCTTGAAAACTTATTTCAATCAATTGGCTCAAAACCCTTTCTCGTGCTTGTTGGTTTTACCTACCACCTACTGCCTTACATGTAATAAGCATTCATAACTATTTGTTTTTTTAATTTATTTGAAAATAAGAGTCTACAGATTATAGTCATAAAACCTCACCTTTTCTTTGATGCTTCAAAGCTAAAGAAAAAAAAAAGAAAAAGAAAACATCATGCCAGCAACCCTGTGGCTGCCAGCTCTGTTTCCAAGGAAACAGAGAACAGATCATCGAAAACAAAATAGGGATTTTCAACCTGATTGCCCTTTTTTCACTAGTTCAGTCTCCATTGCTGCAGAATGAAAGGCAACATAACCTCAGCCTTGCAATCCACATTTTTAATTGTATGTGCTGTCTCTCACCATTAAAACCAGGCCCCTCAAAATTAATCTTTTTGGTTGTTTATTGGTTTTCTGGTAGACAAAGTTAAACTTGTTCGCAAGGATAAAGAATACCTTTTAAATATAAAGCACTGTGTATATTTGCTAAATAACCTAACATATTTTAACTTTAGAATTGTCAAACGTTTAAGTTATTGAATCTCAGATTTAACATTTCTTCGGAAAATATAAGAAAGTAATGGGACCATAGGAGGTCTGTCTGGAAAAGTCTAGCCATTGTTAAGATAACAAGAACGGTTTTCATGACATTGATATAACCTGTCAGCCACAGAGAGTGGACTGAAATGTGCATGCCCGAACAATGACGACTTCACTGTGCTAGTCAGTGGGGGCAGTAGACACCACTGAGAGAGCATGTGGATTGTGTGGCTGAGGCATTCAAAATGACCAAGTGAATAGAGCAACAAATCTGCATCAAATTTTGCATTAAGCTTGAACATACCTCTGCAGAAACTATTCAGATGATTGAGAAGTCCAGAGCTGTGGGCAACTGGTGATTGGCAGCTTCATCATGACAACATGCCAGCTCTCATACATCATGTCTCATGCAGAGTTATTTGGTGAAATGTCAAATCACCCATGTTACTCAGCCCCTCTACAGCCCAGATTTGGTGTCCTGCGACCTCTGGCTTTTGCTAAAACTAGAATCACCTTTGAAAGGGAAGAGATTTCAGACCCTTGATGAGATTCAGGAAAATATGACAGAGCAATTGATGGTGACTGGGAGAACTCTATGAGGTCCCAAGGTGCCTACTTTGAAGGGGACTGAGGCATCATTGTCTTATGTACAATGTTTCTTGTATTTTCTATCTTCTTCAATAAATGTCTCTATTTTTCATATTACGTGATTGGATACTCCGCTGGACAGACCTCATATAAGTAAAGGATAAAAACATCTAAAATGAAGTGTTTTATTTAAAGAAATAAGAAAGAGAATAGGACAGGTAGAAAAAAATATGGGAGTCAAAGGAAAAACAATTGGACTTCCATTCAATAGAGCAAAGTACCACTATAACATTGTTCTTTGTTCCACAGATTTATTTCTACCATAGATATATGATCCTGAAAAATAACAGCTAGATATAACAAAAGTCTGGTTTAGCATTATTATATTACCTAGTGGTGCTATGTGTTTTACAAAGACAATATTCCTTTCAACATGTTTTATACCTTAAACTTATATAATGTTATGTGTCAATTGTATCTCAATAACACTGGGAGAAAAACAAAGCACTGTTTCTCTGTTTTAAAAATGTGGTTAAAACCAGAGGATTCTCTTTGGGGTGAAGTGCACAACAGAAATTTGCTTCAAGAGAAGTACAATTTAAGAGGCTTTAAATGGCATTTACTATTTTCAGATAATGAATTCTGTACTTCAGATAATAATTCCAAGGGGAAGGAATGATTAGTGTGATCATTACTGGGGGTCTTCCTTATCAGTTCTCTGCTTATGTGTCTATTTCCGTCAAAGGGTTCTATCTCTTCAAAGGCATGGGCTACAAGAGGTTCTTGGTCATTTTTAATACCTAAACCCAGTACAAGGCCTTGCAATTAGAGGTATCCTGTACAAGTTTTTGAATACTTTTTTATTTAAGTAATACATTATCTTTAATTAAAGGAGCTACATTTGTGCCTTTTATTATGAAATGCAAATTTTGTGATATTCAAATACACTTGTAAACAGTATTAGCCACAGTAGACTACTTATTGTAAAATAACTCTTAATTGAAAAAGTCTTTGAAAAAGACTTGGAGAGGAAAATTGGCTTAGCTTCTGCATAGCAAAAGAAACCATCTACAAAACAAAAAGGCAACCAACCAATTGGGAAAGGATATTTGCAAATGATATCTCCTATAAGGGGCTAATATCCAAAATATAAAAGGAACTCATGCAACTCAACAACTAAAAATACAAACAATCCAATTGAAAAATGGGCAGAAGACCTGAACAGAAAATTTTCCAAGGAAGATATACAGATGGCCAACAGATATATGAAAAGATGCTCAACATCACTAGTTAAAAGGGAAATGCAAATCAAACCACAATGAGATACCACGTCACACCTGTTAGAATGGTTGTTATCGATAAGACAAGAAATGACAAGTGTTGGAGAGAATGTGAAGGAACAGGAACCCTCGTATACTGCTGGAGGGAATGTAAATTGGTTCAACCACTATGAAAAACAGTATGTTATTTTTGAGGAAGTTTTCTGAAAAAATTAAGAATAGAGCTACCAAGTGACCTAGCAATCCCTCTCCTGGGTATCTACCTCCCTCCCCCCAAACAGTACTTACTTGTGAAGATATATGTACCTTATATTCATTGTAACATTATTCACAATAGCCAAGACATGGAAGCAACCTGAGTGTTCTTTAATGGATGATTGGACTAAGAAGATGTGGTACATTTATACAATGAAATACTACTCATCCATAAAGAAAGATGAAATATTGCCATTTGCAACAACATGGATGGATCTTGAAAGTATCATGTTAAGTGATATAAGTCAGACAGAAAAGGATAAGAACCATATGATTTCACTCATATGTGGGATATGAAACAAAAAGCAACACATAAACAAACAAGCAAATTCACAGATGCAAGAAAATGGTGGTTAGCAGAGGGGAAGGGGGTAGGAGAAGGACAAAGAGGGTAAAGGGGGTGAAACATATGATCACAGGAGACTAGACTTGGGGTTGTGAGCACATTATGGAGTATATGGATGTTGCATTAAAAAGTTGTACACCTGAAATGTATACAATGTTATTAACCAAGGTTAGCCCAACATATTTATTTTTTAAAAGAAAAATAGCTTAGCTAACATAAAAGACTTTATGTTAAAAGAGAATAGCAACATGTGAAATCAATATGTACTTGTCTTAAAATGATAAGGCACATAGGAAAAGATGGTAAGTTCTGGCTAAGCACATGTTCACATATTTAAGTATGGAACTTGATAATACCTATGGAAGTATTAGCAAAGGATCAGGAAATGTGTCCTCATCTATATATTGAGGAGGCTGGACTCACAAGATATTGGTCAAGAAATGTTACCAATGATGAAATAGCAGAAAAGCTTAGGCTTTAAGTATAATTCAACTTTAGCCTGTGCATCAATTTAACCATAGTTCTACCTACTTAGTATCACTGTGCAATATACATGAAACACTGTGATGTTGCTGGATGGACTGTTATGACTAATTTTATTAATAGACCCATTTAAAATAACTAATATATTTCATGAAGCACGTTCAAATATATATGGATATAGGAAATCTCTGTAAGGAATTTAAAGGTTAAATAAAGACTATAAACTTTTCAGAATTTTAAGTTACCTCTTAAAGAGTTAGGGAACAAAGTAACAGCCATGAACATAAATATGTTAGGACATTTACAGAGGGACAAATGCCTATTTAAGATACAATCTCAGTAAGGGATAATGGTGGAAGCAAATCGACATTTCTAGGAAGAATTATTATGGGTATCTTTTTTCAATGATTAGTTAGCTTTTTAATGCTGAATTACTTATGACTCGGTAAGAAGAGGGGGTTTCCAAGGAGTTCACATTCCAAAACAAACTTTTCTCAACTATCAACAAAATGTCAGGAGGCCTGGTTCAGTCTTAGTTCTATTTTTATAATTTGGGGAATTAATCTCTTTGAGCATCCGTTTTTTTCATCTGCAAATAAAGAGAATAATTCTACCCTGGGGATTGCTAGGAGGAGTACAGATACCTGTTTCAAACGCCCGATATGTAATCGGCACTCCAGAAAGCAGTTGTTATTACTAAGAGCTTCATAGCACTTTGGTTATTGAGAATAACAAGTACTTGCCACAGTATAAGACTTTCCTGGTACAAAAGGGAGAGAAAATGGAAGGACAGTCCACTGAGTACAAGGACCATCATTTTTCTACCTGTCAAAGAGGCTGACATGATGTGCGGCACAAAATTGACGTTCAGAAGTACTGAGTTATTAAAGAAGGTGGGAAGTCCTTAAAGGGAGAGATGCGTATACTTTACTTACAGGTAACAGAATATAGGAGAAGTGTTTGTTTTTGTTTGTTTGTTTGTTTGTTTGTTTGTTTGTTTTTAAGGGGGAGAGAGTCCCTCCAAGGGTAGCCCATTCAGTGAAGGCATGAAATTTCTGTGGCCAGTTGATTTTGAACTCCATTACACCTGTGGTCTGAGGCAGCTGTCCAGCACAAATTTCTTTTTCTGTTTTGTGGCTCTCCCTAAAGCCATGAGGCCCTTTCTCCCTCTGTTATCGCAAGGCCTACCACAAACCTACAGCTGCTGCTGTGCTTCTTAAGGCCTCTCTGAGGGGTAATTGCCTGCTGCTAAATCTCTGCTGCAAGGCCCCCGAGATAGGAAGCACATGGGAAGGCTGCAGGCTCGCTTGCTGGAGGTTGCAGAGGCCAGTGCCAAGATGGATACACAGAAGGGTGCCTGGCTCTGTTCTCAGAAACCGCAATTCAACAAGTCACATTATAAAGGCTGTAGGAACTCCCCTCTTGAGAGGCTCTGCATGACTAATACCCACTTGGCTTTTGAGCAGAGAGAGAGCCAGCAGAGTCTGTTCAAGAGGAGTTGGCTCGATTTTCAAGCTGTTACTTCTTTGCCATATCTTGTGGGTGGGTCACATGCTACGGGCTTCAGGCAGACAGGTGTGTGCTGTTGCCCATGTCTGCTCAGCCTGGCCCTGCAGCTTCCACCCAGTGTCCTGAATTCCCCTGATGCCTACCCAGGTGGAGGGTGGGAGATTCTCCTTCTTTCTCATAACTGGTGCTGAGATGGGTCCCTTCAAGTGGTCAGTGGAAAAAAAAAATGTCTGAAAAGTAGAGATCAGAGACTGAAGTGACAAGTTGTCAAAGTTCAGTCAGTCAAAGCAGAATGAGGAGAACAAAATCAGGAACCAAGGCAAAAACCACAGACTCCAAAGCTGAACAGACAAAAAGGAAGAGAATCAGAGTTGACGTAACATAATGAAGACAACTGCTAGCAGGTGCTGGCAGACAGGCAAGAACAAGAGAACTAAAAATATACTTGTGGTTAAGTTGGCTCTAGACCAAGGGTGTCCACCCTGAGACATGCAGCCCAGGATGGCAATGAATGTGGCCAATAGCAAATTGTAAATTTACTTAAAACATTCTGAGATGATTACGTGTCACAATGTATTTAATGTGTGGCCCAAGACAACTCTTCTTCCAGAGTGGCCTAGAGACGCCAAAAGGTTGGACGTCCCTGCTAGAGCATTCCACTGTGGTCAGATGCCATCATATCCTAGAGACACTAGACACACTCCTGTGGGCCTTGCCTATTATCCTTCCTCCTCTGTGCATGACTCTTCATCCTAAGTACAGGGAGCACTCATGGGTAATAGTGCTGGTATGATGTGCATAAGTGGGTGATGGTCCTCAAACAGATATTTGTACACCTATGTTCACAGCAGCATTGCTCACAATGGTCAAAGGCAGAAGCAACCCAAGTGTCTGTAATAGATGAATAGATAAGCAAAATGTGCATAAATACATGTGCAGTAGAAGAGTACTCAGCCTTAAAAAGAAAGGAAATCCTGGCATAGGCCGCAACACAGATTAACCTTGAGGACATTATGTGACGTGAAATAAGCCAGTCACAAAAAACAGATAAACTGCATGGTTCCACTCAGATGAAGTACCTAGAGCAGTCAGATTCATAAAGATGAAGCCTGGAATGGTGGTTGCCAAGGGCTGGTGGGGTGGGGCTGGGGGAGTTGTTAAGAAGTAAGTACAGAGTTTCAGTTTGGCAAGACAAATAGAGTTCTGGAGATGAATGGTGATGGTTGCACAATAATGTGAATGCACTTAGTGCCATTGAATTGTACTCTTAAAATGGTTAAGAATGTAGCATTTATGTGTATATCACCATAATTTTTTTAAAGGGGGTAATTGCCTTGGAGGGTAATCACTTTGCATAGTAGTGGGTAATAGTGTGAATTATACTGAATCCTGTCCTCAAAGCATTTTCGCCATGACTCTTGTTCTCAGGAGAAAGAAAGTATAGAAAGATATTGTTAGGAATTGCTGGAATTATGTACAAACGGAAGTGTCTTCATTTTGGCACCACCAAGAACCCAGTATTTTTCTGCCAAAATGGTAGTTTCCTGAGGAGTTATTAACAGCGTACACTACTATGAGAGAGAGCAAAAGGAGGTGGATTAACACAATGTGCCATGCAGAGCACAGCACGCTCAGGAAAAATCTGTGGGAAAAAGAGCAAGAAAAAAAGGGGCATGGAGATAAATGAAAAGTAGAAAGCAACATAAAATCAGAGGATAAAGAAGAAAACGTAGCAACAGAGCTTACTGAAGCATAGCAGCAAGCCTAGCAACAAGGACTGTGCAACTTCAAGGCACATGGAGCTGTCAGCAGAAGAGCTCATCAGAGAAGACGTTGCACAACAAAACAGGAGAAACTAGAGAGAAAAAAGTGGACATGGCCCTCAGCCCTTGTGAGCTGCTGTTACCCTCTGTAGGAGAGAGGAGGCTCAAACAACGTCTACCTACTTCCTCCAGAATGGTGCTCCTTAAATTTTTGCGTGCATCAGAAATACCTGGAAGACTTGTTAAAACAGAGCTTGTTGTGCTGACACCCAGAGAGTCTTCCTGAGTAGATCTTGGCTGAGGACTGAGAACATTTGCATTTCTATTAAGTTCCCAGATGATGCCAAATGCTACTGGTGTGGGAACCACATTGTGAGAATCGCAGCTCTAGATATGAAAAGATATAGGATATAAATGATTAGTTGTGTGGGGTTTTTTAATGCTTAAACAGGAAAGCCTAAATCAATCCCCGTAGTAAGGGGCTGTATTGAAACTATTTAAATCCAGGTAGACTTTGTCCACAGTTTGGTCTCTCAGTGCAGTGGTTAAGAGTCTGAACACCAGAGTCAGACAGACTTGGATGGTGTCACTTTCTAGCAATATACCTTTGGGGAAGTTTCATAACCTATGTCCTATTTATTTCATCTGTAAAACTGGGATAATATAGCACCAAGCCAATGGGGCTATGGAAAAATTTACTGATTGATGCATGTACAAAAATTTAGCATAGTACACAGTAAATGTGGAGGCATTTGTTTTTTGGCAACCCAGACTCAATCTCTGCTAATTTTGTATCAGTTCCAATTACCTCTCCATCACTGTGGAGAGCGTTTTCAAATTTGAATCTTAGGAACAAAGCCAAGATAACAACCTGCCATACTAATCCTCCTTTCCACGGAGCTTACGATGGAAACCACTTCACCCTGTGGCAGGTAATTTATAAGGATATATATTGCCCTTTATGGAAATGTTCAATCCTTGAATATTCCCTCCATTGTTACTGGAGAGGGAGGAGATAGCTCCAGAGCTTTCCTGCATGAATTAATTAGTTTGCAGTTGCAATGTCATTCAGTATCTTTATTTGTCGCTAAGAGTGATTGTGCTAAAAGTGTTGCAAGGGAAGCAAAGGGTTTCGGTCCTTTAATTAAAGTTGAAGCTACCCAATAGGATGGAATGCAATTTTTATTACCTGTAATACAATAAAGACTATTAATTTGAGATGAGAATAATTTTAATTAATAAAACAAATAAATGACTGATTTCAGTATTCTTCTGTTAGAAAAAGTATTTATAGTACTTGAGAAATGATTGAGTTAATCATTTCTCTCAAACACATCAGAAGGGAGCACTCTGGATGGTTTCACAGCTAGTTCATATGCTATAGTCTCTTAAAGAATGCAAAGCTTTGCCCCCTGCATCTGCCCATTAATCTCTTAAGAAGACAAGCCCTGATGTGATTCCTTTACTTGAGAGTGCTCCCCAGAAATACACAAATGAGCTCCATGCTTTAAGGTTGGAGTTTGTTGTTGTTTTTAATGCCTCCTTTCCTTACTGTGTCTTTTTGGATGGCTCATGTAACAAACACCTTTAGTTGCTACCCACAATCCTTTCCTTCTTTCCTTAGGAGCTGCCCTTTCTCTTCCACATAGACATATGCTTCAGGGAGAGCAGTCCCAGTTCCAGCCGTGCAAAGGGAGGGTTGAGGGTGGTCTTTCTTACCCTAGACTGGGACATGATGAGGGACTGAGAAGCAATTCTGACTGTGACAAAATGAGGAGTCTGGTGGAGACATATGAGAAAACTTTCCTTACTCTTAAAATGAGCACACAAGAAAGAGGTGAGCTCTTCGGCTGGGCATCTGAACTGGAACAAGAAGCCGCCATCTGTAATTAGGAAGGGAGCTAGCCTAAAGATGGAAGGATGGAAGGATATAAAAATTCTGAGAGCTTGTTGTTGTCACTGAGCTGCTGAATTCAGTGACCCTAGAGGCTCCCTTCCCCAGGACCTTTGTTAAATAAGATAGTAAAATCTCCCTATTGTTTGACCTATTTTGAGTGAGATTTTTCTGTTACTTGCAGACATTATCCTAACAGTCATCTGCATGATGCCGATCCTTAAATAGGTGAAGCATTCAAAGACATTGGTGTTCTCAAACCCAGCATGGTGGTCACCTTCGCTCCGGTCAGTGTTATACCTGAGGTGAAGTCTATTCAAATGCACCACGAAGCTTTGCGTGAGGCTCTTTCTGGGGACGATGTGGACTTCGATGTTAAAACCATGTCTGTCAAAGATGTTCACTGTGGTAATGTGTCTGGTGACAACAAAAATAACCCACCCATGAAAGCAGCTGACTTCATGGCACAATAATCATATTCTGAACCATCCAAGCCAAACCAGTGCTGGACATGCACCTGTGCTGAATTGTCATGCAGCACATATTGCTCGCACATTTGCTGAGCTAGAGACTAATCACCATTTCGGGGAAAAGCTGGAAGATGGCCCACATTTTAAAAATCTGGTGATGCTTCTGTCATTGATGTGGTTCCTGTCAAGCCCATGTGTGTTGAGAGCTTCTTTGGCTATCCTCTTTTGAGTCATTTAGCTATTCGTGACATTAGAGAGACAGTTACTGCGTATGTCATCACAGTAGTGGACATGAAGACTGCATAGGGCCAGCAGGGTCACGCCATCTGCCTGGAAAGCTCAGAGGACAAGATGAGTGTCATCTCCAATGGCTGCCACCCCAGTCTTAATCAGCAGTGAAAGAATGATCTCAGAACTATTTGTCTCAATTGGTTCTTTCAATTTAATAGTAAAAGATGAATTAATGATAGCAATACACTGTAAACCCTTCAGAAAGAAAGGAGAATGTTCTGTGGACCATTTTGTGTGTGTGTGTGTGTGTTGGTTTTAAGTTATTAGCTTTTAACAATCAATATGTTTAAATGGAAACAACTTGCCAAAAATCTGTTACAGATTTTTGGGACCCATGTAAACAAAATTTAATGATAAAAATATTCTATATTTCAGCCCAATCTATTTGAAACCCCATCAACCAGGTTATAAAAAAAAACATGAGGAATCTTTTGAATGATGAATAACTTAATTTTCTTGAATGTGGTGATGGGGTCATAGGTATCTATATAGGTTACAACTTCTTAAATTATATACTTTAAATATGTGCTGTTTATTGTCTTTCAACTATATCAAAAATAACTTTCTGATTATAATGCAATTAAGTTAGAAATTAATAATAAAAAGAAAACTAGGAAAATCCATATAGAAATTGTAAAATATTTCTAAAAATTCATGAGTAAAAGAAAAAACATGAATAAAATTTACAAATTCATTAAAATTGAGTAATAAAAATAATACATAACAAACCTTATGAGATGCAGCCAAAGAGTTGCTCAGACTTAAACTTATTATGTTAAATGCTTACCTTAGAAAATAAGGACTTGGTATTATTAAGTTAGAGAAAGAAGAATAAATAATAAAGAAATAGAAGGAAGAAAATAAAAAACAAGAACTGAAATTAATGTTATTGAAAATATACATATAAAAGGAAAGATCAGTAAACAAAAGTTATTTACCTAAAATGACTAGACAAAACTCTGGCAAGTTGAATCAAGGGGGAAAAAAGAGGAGGAATTCAAAAAATCAAAAAAGGAAACAAGATCCTGTAGACTTTAAAAATATAAAGGGATATTATGAACTATTGTTGGCCAATGGAGTAACAGGAACCAGATTTATCATCCTGTCTTAAACTACCAAAAAAACCCAGACAAGATATGTGGAAAAACAATTTTCAAGACATTGGACATCAGAGAACAACAATAGTGATTCCTAAAAAATGGAAAACAAATGGGGAGAGACCCACAATTGGAACTTACCATTCTGAGAGTTTCCAGGCTACACTGCAGCGGAGGGGGAATCACAGGTCCCTGAGGTGCTAAGTTGAATGGCTAAGAATACAGAGCTTGGAGTCCAGGGAGACCAAAGAAGCTGGAGTTGGGACAGAGTACCAGCCTCGAGAGAGCTGCTCAGAGACAGAGCCTCGGACATCTGCACATGCCTACAGACACTACATTAGGCCAAAGAAAGGAACATCTGAAGGCATTTCAGGAGAGTGCCTAGAGCTCACAAAAAGCCAGATATAGTACCTGCTACCACCAGCCAGTCTAGAAAAATCTCATAATTCATGGGCACTGGATGGAGGACTCTGAAGAGATCATGGAGGAACATAAGAAACTTTAGAGGGGGGGGCAGATATGTAAATGGATGATGGTTTCATGGATATTTGCACATGTCTAAAGTTATCAAACTGTACAGTTTAATATGTGCAGTTTATGGTCTGTCTATATTTAATGCCAAGATGTTGAAAGCATTCCCTGTAAGGGAATATCCTTCCCTATTATGGCAAGGATATTCACTATCTTGACTATTTAATATTGAACCAGAGGTCTTATCTAGTATGTTAAGATTAGAAAAACAAATAAATGGCTTAAGAATCAAATAAGAAAAATCAAAACTCTCATTTGCAGATAATATAATTTCCTATGTGGAAGAACTAAGTTTCAAAAGTTTCCCAGATAAACTATTATACTTAATGAATGTACAATAATAATAAGGTTGCTGGATTAAAAACAATCAACATGTGAAAGTGAATTGCATTTCTAAATAACAGAAACAAGTTAGAGAAAGTAATTTTAAAAGTATGGTTTACAACAATAGTAAGACAAAATACCTAGGAATAAATCTTGATAATAGAGGTGAAGGCCTTTATGGGAAAATTTAAAAATTTTCATCAAAAGACTTTAAATATCATCTAGATAAAAATGGAATGATAATATATGATACTTATAGATAAAAAACTAGTATCATAAGAAGAAAGAACACAAAGGGAATGCAAAAATATCTAAAAATACTCAACTTTTTAGTAGTCTAGGAAATGTAAACCAAAATCACAATGAAACACCATTAAACCTCTACCATGCTGGAAAAAAAAAGTGGCTTATGTCTACGAGCAGCACTGAAGCCCAGAATTAGACTCACAGCCTTGGCTGGTGTGGCTCAGTTGGTTGGGCCTCCTCGTCCTGCGAATGGGAAGATCACTGGTTCAATTCCCAGTCAGGGCACAGGCCTGGGTGTGGGTTCAGTCCCCACTTGGGGTGCCAGGGGCAACTGATCGATGTTTCTTTCTCACACCAATGTTTCTCTCCTCCTCTCTCCATGCTTCCCTTCTCTCTGGAATCAGTAAAAGAAACAAAAAAGAATTAGACTGGCATACCTACCAGGTACAGACCACCACTGGCTGCCAATGTGCGGGCTAGTCCTTATAACACTGTGGCTTGGAGACAGGGGTGATTCCTCTGGGCAGTTGGCTCCCAGGAGGAAGAAAGGAAGAAGAGTCAGGCTCTGATTGTTTGGTTCCTGCTTCCAAGTCCATGGACAGGTAGTCACTTCTTAGAGTATAGGGATGGAGTAGGGTCAGGAGGATTATGCTAACTGGCATCCCTTCCACCAGAACAAAACACCACGAATGGGAAATCAATATTCCCACTAAAGATAGCCATTTTATAGTTAAGGCAAAACAAGTTACCCCCACAATAGTATAGTTATTTTTACAAGGAGGACTAGCCAGCACGTAGAGTAATTTTTATAGCAACAGCAGATTACTTGAGGTTTATCAGCACCATAACCAAGCAGGTTCAAGTTCGACAGCAGGACAGAGAAAGACGCCAGAATTTAAATAGTATATCTATTCACTTGCACTCTAGAGAAATGTTCTAAATAAGTAATCTGGCAGTAACTTTTAACATTTGTAAAATAAAACAAATACTGTGGGAATAATTATCTCATTCACATGGTACAAAATTCAAAGGATACAAAATAGAGTGAAAAATCTCTCTGCTACCATGGCAATTACTTTTAAGTTATTTTTCTAATTATATATCATCAGAGATGTGCTTTAGTTCATTTCCCCTTTCCTCTTAATTTGATGAATACAAAGTCCTCAATTTACAAAGGAACTCTTGGAGCAAAATTGGCTTGCAAGTCCCTTGGAATTCAGACTGCAAGGTAAATTTCTGTTTCTAGTTTCTTAAGGAGGCTCAGCAGCTTTCAATTACATCTCAAATGTAGCACACTTAATAGTGTAAAAACTACCACATTCAATCACGTGGTTTCTATGCCTAATGTGTTCCAAGTTTAGTGAAGGCTATGAGAAATATATCTCATTCCCTACCATTTGCCTTACTCCTAGATCCTAGCAGAGACCACCCCTCACCTCCCCCAGTCAGTACACTGGACCATTCAAGCTAATTCACAGGGAAGTGGAGACAAAAAAAATATGCCTATGGAGGTGGATGGGTAATGATGAACTTCTGGGAGGGTAGCAACATACACCATGGGAACTACTGCTGACTGGGGATCGGGCATTCGGACCACAGTAGCACCGGTAGCACTCCGGGCACGGGAGGGCACAGCACTCAGGGGGCCCGCAAGCTGTAGCTTTGCTCTGTAACACAAGGTCAGAGGTGGCAATGACTGTTGGGCTCACAGGTACCTGTAGCTTACTGAGACAATTGAAAAGTTCACCATCTACTTAATTTTATACAAATGGTACCTTTCCTCTCTCTTAATTTTAATGGATACAACTTGAAAAGGAAGTGTTTTTCATGTTTTTTTTTACTTCAAAGAAGTATGAATATTTCTTTTATAGCATGTTTCAAAACCAACTCGCCATCATGATATGTGATAAATATTTTGGCTAGAAACCCAGAAGTGGTGTATTTACAGCCTCTTACTTCAGAAATTAGGCAACTGCCAACTAATGAAGCCAGACATTTTCTTTTTTCTCTCACTCAATTTATGGACCAGGTACATTAGAGTAAGGAATATGCTTTGAGAGGAGTCAGACAGTCTCGGGGGATGAAGCAGACATGGAAATGAGCGCAGTTCACAGAGTGAGACAAAGAAAAAAGTAGTCAATTCCATCTGGAGGCTGGGGGTGGGGTTTGGAGAAAGGAGGGCACTCAAGAGAGGCTTTGGTGACAGTGACACTTCAAAGGAGACTGACTACCGCTTCTAAATTTGCCCTGCAATGAGCATGTCAACAAAGGATCGAGGCACAGAGCTCTGAAACAGCCTGCTGTGCTAGGGCACTGCAATAATTAGCTGGGGCCTGGCTGGCATGGGGAGGGGGAGGGGAGAATGTGAGGAGGCATGTCTGGGCACTGCAGCTCATCCAGGACTTACGGACTGATGCCTTGCATTTTAGCTCATCCATCATGATACTCTAGAAACCTTTTTTTTTTAATTATTAGTTTTGTTATTCCTAACTAGTTTTTAAAAAAGTTTTATAAACTTTATAAAGCTTTTCATAATTCAAACAGAAGGTTTTAAGGTGAAAAGTCAAAGTTGCTTTCTTCAGCTTCACACCTAATCACCTAGTCCTACTCATCGGCAGAATTTTTTAATTGATAGAATATACAATATACTACAAGAATAGCTCACCAATACATGTAGGTATCAACTATTTCTTTAAAATTGATTTGAGATTTGCAAAATCAGAAACAGGTTGTATTTCCTCAGGAATTTGGTTTTTCTTTTTAGTGTGCGTATATTTAAAAATACTGTATACACACAAATAAATATGCATGTCATTTATCAGTTGTGGAACCTGGTTTTATAAAATATTTTACATTATGGAATTTTTCAAACCTATACAGAAATGGAGAAAATAATATAGCGAAATTCTATGTTCAAATCAAGGAGCTACAACAATTAGTAACATTTCTTTTTTTAATTCTATACCTCACACTCCCCGACATCCTTTTTCACTGGAGTTTCAAATAAATCCTCACTATATGTTATTTCAATTACAAATACTTCAACTTATACGTTTCACAGATAACTTTTTTAATCAGGAGGGGTTTTTCTGTTTTGTTTTTAGATTTTATTGACGTATTTTTAGAGAGTGAAGAAGGGAAAGAAACGTCAGTGTGCAGTCGCTTTTCACATGCCCCCTCCTGGGGACCTGGCCTACAACCCAGGCATGCGCATTGACTGGGAATCAACCCATGACCTTTTGGTTCACACGCTGGCACTCGGTCCACTGAGCCACATCCGTCAGGGCAATATGCGTATTTTAAATACATTCACAATATCATTATTAAACAAAGCAAAATTAATACCCCCTTAGTATCATATATTTATTTTGTGTGTAGTTTAGCTCCATGATCTCAAAACTGTCTTTTATTTTGAAATGTTTGGATGAAGACCCAGATGAGATCTACACAGTGCATCAATCTGAGATGCAACTTGTATGTTTATTAAATTTCTGTCTTCACTTGAATCTGCTTCTGGATTTGCTTCCCATTTCCATGATCTTTCTATCTAATCACACATCAATACAACATTTTGTTAATTACGCAGATTATGTTTTAATATTTGGGAGTACTTCCCCCTCTCGATTCTTAGGGATTTTCTGACTATTCTTTTTGCTTGTACTTTTTGATAAAGTTTGCATTCAACTCATCTAGATTCAGAAAAACACCTGATGGTAATTTTATTAAATTTATAAATTAACTTAGGGAAAGTTTACATCTTTATGATGTAAGTCTTCCTGTCCAAGAATATAATGTATCTTTTTATTTTTTCAAATTTATTTTTATGTCATCAGGAGGGTTTTTAATAGTTTTTATTATATATATATTTACCCATTCTTATTAATTTTATGCCTCAGTATTATATTTTTGCTCCTCTAAATAGGGTCTGCTCTCCCATTATTTCTTTTATCTGCTCCCCATTTGTTTATATGAGGCTGACTTTTTAATATTAATTTTATGTCCTATTTCCTTACTAAATTCTCTTATAATTTTTATTAATTTTTCATTTACTTTTGGTATATAAATGTATAATTATGTCATCAGCAAAGAGAGAGAATTTTTCTATCTTCCTTCCAATTCTCAGGCAATTAAATGCTTTCTCTTGTCTAATTGCTTTAGTTAACATCTCTGTTTCCAGTGTTAAATAGTAATAGACATGGTGATCATCTTTGTCTTCTTCTTACTTCTAGTAATGTTTTCTCAGTAGGCAAGGAGTTGCTTTGTGGGCTGATGTATCCCTCAATTCCTATTTAATGGAGCAGTCTTAACATGAATGGATGTTGAATTTTATCAAATGCCTTTTTGGCATTTATGAAGGTACTGATCTGATTTTCATCCTTACCTTCATTAGTATGACAAATCATATTAATTGATGTCCTATTATGGAACCACTCTTATAGTCTTAGAACACATTTTATAAATATATATTATTTTTAAATATGCTATTGTTCTTTTTGCTAATATTTAAGATTTTTTAATCTCATAAGTGGGATTGGTTTTTATTTATTTTCCTGAATTCTGGATGGGATTAAATAACATTGGGATGACCTCATCTTCTCTGGCTTGGCAGATTCCTCAGCTCTACCCAGTTCTACAGAGTGTGGGACCCCCTCGCCGCACCAAAATATTGAAAGTCCTCCCCTTCCACTCTTGGTAATTCTTATCCCTAGATTTTGCATTCTGGAACCACCATAGAATATGGGGATGCCAAGTCTTTTAAGAAATGAGTATAATATTAACGCCAAACTTGACAAAGATTTCTAATCAGAAGAAGTTAAAGTTTATACAAGCCTGCTGCCTGACCTTAAAAGCCAAACAGAATTTGCCTTCTTTCCCTTCCTTCTCCTTCTTCTCCAAGATGTGATCTAGAAATAAATTTTAAGATGCAAACACAAAGCGCTCTGACAAGTCAGGTCGGAGAACTAGAAGGGAGCTTGTTAGTTATAGTCTAACAGACTCTGAGGACTATTCAGTGTTCAGATCCACGCACTCCTGGTCACAAGTGGTCCCACATTTGGCGTGAGTTTCAGCTAATCCAGAGAGAGGACAGAAACATTCAGTAAGCTGTATTGTGTCAACAGAACTATTGTCCCTGGAGCATATTTACATTTTTAAAAGTAGGATAATTTCCGTATGAAGTTATAGATTCTATTTCCTGTAGAAAAACCTAATCAAGACCACTAGCATAGATACTGACCAATTTTGGAAATGATGTTATCCCTGGTGGGGGGTAGGGGACAGGTGGAGCCTGAAGATCATCTCCTCAGTAAAAGTGATTTTAGCAATTGTGGTTTGGAAAACATTCCCAACCCCGTTTTCACTCGTCCTTACCAGTCCGTGCATGCGGATGTGGTCACACTGTACCCATGCACAAATTACAAGGGATCCAAATCTTGTCCTC
The DNA here is from genome assembly GCF_019186645.2 of Phyllostomus hastatus. NCBI lineage: Eukaryota > Metazoa > Chordata > Mammalia > Chiroptera > Phyllostomidae > Phyllostomus > Phyllostomus hastatus. The sequence continues at coordinate 261,230 of NW_025333672.1, forward strand.
TTGAAACAGGAGCTGTTTTTCTCCAAAATGACCCTGATTATTTCTGGGATTACTCAAACAAATGTCTTCCCCATGCTCACAAACCAGTCTGGCAGCTTTGCTCACCACGTGACACCATCCCTTCACTGATCTCACGTGGATTGAGAACCCACCTCGTGAGACCATGCAGCAGAGCCCTGCAGACATCTCTGGCCTGGTCCCCCTGGGCATCCAGAGCAGGTCTCCTGGTCTCCTCCGGTTCTCACGTGTCAACATTCATTGCTGGCAAGTGGCTGGGAGAAGTTTTTAAAAAATTTATTTATTTATTTTTAGAGAAAAGGGAAAAGAGGGGGAGAGAGAGAGGGAGAGAAGCATCAGTGTGCAAGAGATACATAGATTGCTTGGCTCTCACATGCCCCCACCTAGAAACCTGGCTCATAGGCATAACCCAGGCAAGTACCCTGACTGGGAATCAAACCAGCCACCTTTCGGTTCACAGGCCGGAACTCAATCCCCTGAGCTGCACCAGCCAGGGGTGGAAGAGATTTTTATCACTGCCTCCACGGAGGAAGTTCACTGTAAAACATTCAACCAAGAATGTGCCAAGAATGCTGTCCCTAATGTCCCCAAAGCCTCCCATTTTATGTGCCGGAACAATGCTGGATTCCATGGGGAGGCAGACAGAGAAAATGGCCCTCCTCAGTGTGCTGCACTCTTTGACACCTGGGCTCTAAAACAGGGCGCCTTCTTTGTGGGGGAAAAAAAATTCTATAGTTTCAGGAGCTCAAAACCAGTCCCAGGGTGCCCTGGCTGATGTGGTTCAGTGGACTGAGTGCCGCCTGTGAACCAAAGCAAAGCGACGCTGGTTCAATTCTCAGTCTAGGGCACATGCCTGAGTTGCAGGCCAGGACCCCAGTAGAGGGCATGTGAGAGGCAACCACACATTGATGTTTCTCTCCCTCTCTTTCTCCCTCCCTTGTCCTCTCTAAAAATAAATAAATAAAATCTTAAAAAAAAAACACCAAAAACCCAGGCCCAGGGGTTTAATGTCACATGTTCTCCATAATTCTATCACCCATCTCTTCTGCCTTACCAGCAGTAACCAAACTAAAGTACCCAGGCATGGCAATGAGAACAAACACTGACTTGGTGTGGGGGCTGTGTTTATATGAGGAGCGTCTGACTGCTGGCCCAAATGGCCTGTTGCATTACGTAGCATAATTTTGAAAGCTTGGCCAGCAATCCAGCATATAAAATGCAACTCCTTGAAGATTTTGCCAGTTGTTGATATTGTCTGCTTTAATTATTTGGTGGTAGATATGGATAGTAGGGACCTTGAGGTCATCTACAGCTGGGTGTGTTAGTGGGTAGAAAGTGGAAACTCATTCTTATGAGAATTGAAAAGAGTTTGGTGTGGTTACCTCCAGAAGATCCCAAGCAACGTAGAAAATGTGGTCAGGAAAAGGATTCAATTCTAGAATACTGGTTGAGAAATCATGTTGTTAGGGAGAACATGTAGCAACTTCTAAGAGCACCAAAACAGAAACAAAGACACCAGGACAATCAGAAACTGTTATTGAAAGTTTTGCTCTGAGGAGGCTGAGAATAAATTAAAATAAATCCAACCACCACCAAGTCTGACCTGACACAGGGGTGAGTATCCACAATAGCCTTGAATATTTTAAGAATAGTTTAGTACAAAAGGCTCTAAACTACTGTAAAAAAAAAAAACCAACACAGGGCTATGATGTCTGTAACACCTGACACCAAATACACTCTTTATTACTGGAGTGTGGATCGGATAGCTCACATTTTGAAATTTCCATCATTTTGCTCAGTTCCTTCCATCATTTAAATGACCTCAAAAGGAAATATTTATCAACATTATAGGTTTCTAAGACCTAAGAATAGGTAAGTTCTCAGTCTAGGACTTGAAAAATAGCAATTAATTATTGCTTTTCCTTTTAAAATGTTTATTCAGCCTTGGTTGGTGTGACTCAGTGGATTGAGTGCTGGTCTGAGAACCAAAGCGTCACTGGTTCGATTCCCAGTCAGGGCACATGCCTGGGTTGCGGGCCAGGTCCCCAGTGCGGGGTGCAAGAGAGGCCACCACACATTGATGTTTCTCTTCCTCTTTCTCCTTCCCTTCCCTCTCTCAAAAAATAAATAAATAAAGTATTTAAAAATAAAATGTTTATTTAAAAGGTAATATTTGTTATTGATAATTGTTTTAAAACACAGAGGTAAGCACATAAGCTAAAAGGAAAGGTGTCTTACCCAACCCCCACTTCCCAGAGGTAGCCACTGTTAAATCGACAGTATATTCTTCTTGTTTTTCTTCTAAGCAGATGCACCTTGTTTCTAAAATATGGAATCATACTGTTCTGTAAACTGTTCTACCCTTTGGCTTTCACCACTAAATAATTTAAATTGGATATCTTTGCCTGTCAGTAAATAAAGGCTATATGCTTTTTAAAAGTTCTGTGTGATATTCCACTATATTGATGTAACATTATTTATTTATCCAATCCTCTACTGACAGACATATGGATTATTTCCAATTTTTTATTATTACAGATAGTGCTACAGTTAACATCTTTATACATTCATATCTATGCCTTCATGCAAGCATTCTAGAAGATAATCCCTGGAAATGGAATTGTTTGGTCAGATAGCATATGTATTTTGAATTTTTTTTTCAAAGATTTTATTTGTTTATTTTTAGAGAGGGAAGGGAGGGAGAGAGAGAGAGAGAGAGAGAGACATCAATGTGCGGTTGCTGGGGGTTCTGGCCTGCAACCCAGGAATGTACCCTGGCTGGGAATCGAACCTGGGACACTTTGGTTCCCAGCCCGCGCTCAATCCACTGAGCTACGCCAGCCGGGGTGTATTTTGAATTTTGAGAAATATTCCTCGAATTACCTCTAAACTGTTTGTAGCAATGTACACTCGCATGCATGAGTATGAGTGCCTGTGTCCATAGCTGCTCTCCTTGCTGTATATCCTGGCACTGACTAGTTAAATTAGATGTAGTGATGAAGGTCTTGCCTCATACTCTTATTTTCCTTTATTTTCTCTCTATATTTCATAACTGAGATTTATTTCTAGAGAGGAAAGAAGGAATATGTTTATTTGGGTTTCAGAATATTCCTCATACATACAGACATTCTCCAAGTCATGAACATCTATCTTACAAGAATCTACACCTTACAGAAAACTACTCAAGTAGACATAGAATGTAATCACCCCAAGGTTTCTTACGACTACTCATTCACTCATTCATTCCCTCACATATGCATGAATCCATGGATTCATTTACATACTCGCATTCATGTATTCACTCTACTAAGTTCTGGGTACCATGCGAATCACTGTGACTATATGGATGAAATACAGTCTCTGCCTTCAAGGAGGTCGCAATCTAACCCTAATGGAAAAGACAGAGAAGGAGTCCAACAGTTGTAAGAGAGTAGGAAATTGCCGCTTTGGTGTCAGTGCAGGATGCCCCAGGAGCCACGGAGTAGGGGAAGTGCACACCTGAGAGTGAGGTCGACAGGGGAGGGCTCAGGCAACTCGGGGTTCTAACTTGGTCAGGGAGGAAGTGAGGAGAGGCTGGGTGCAGGGTACCCTGAAGGGCAATCACCAAGCTAGGAGTTATTTTAGCAGCAGAAATAACATTTTGTTCACATTTTGTTTGTTTGGCTTTTAGTTTTTTTAATGCAAATTATTGAGTCAATGAAATCTCAGAGAGGAAATGGAAAAGATGAGGAGATTTTTATACTGGCTTTTACAATGGGCAGGAGACACAGTGTCTCTGTCTCTGTGGGTTGGTGACTGAACTGTTGTTTCACCTTGTTGACCAACGTGAACCCTGTGGAGACAGGGTGGGTGGAGGGAGCCAAGAGCGTGAGAGTCAGCATCAGCTCTAGAATGAACATGAACCCTGTTTCATGGTGTTTATACCGAGCATGAAACTTATCCTAAGACTGTGGTTGTATATGTTTATTGATAATTTACAAGGGTCAAACTTGGAAGCAACCTAAATGTTTGCCAATAGGAGATAAATTAAATACATGGTGGTAAGTCCATGAAATAAAAAAATACACAGACATTAAAATAGTATTTTCCAAAGGTATATTGTAATGTAGAAAAATTTATAATAAAACATTAAGTCAAAGCGTATACAAAATACATATACGGTTTGAACTCACCTTCATAGTTAACAATGCATTTTATGTTTTTGTGTTTTTTTTCTCTCTGTGGACATGTGCCTGAGCCTTGGCACTCATGGCAGCCATTACCATATTCATTAGCACCCATGGCAGAGCCTTTGGATGCTAATGAATATGGCGAATGAATGGACAAGGAGGGTGTATGCAAACTTCCCTGACTCCAGCGTCCTTCCTGCTATGATGAAAGATCAGCTAATCAGCTGGCAGCTCCAACACTCAGTGCTCAAGCCGTGGAGCTTCCGTATCCAGCACGAATGCTCTATGACACCTTTCACTTCTCCAAGAACTGAGGTTTAATAAAACTGGCCATTTGTACTGCATCATTGTTTCTGCTACAAGTGTGTGATGGTGTAGAGTGCAGTGACAGCCAGCACAGTTCCAGGAGGCTGACATTCATGCTAAGACACCAGCAGTTTTACCCACTATCAAACTTGCTTTTGCACTATCAGTAGAAAAGGCAGTTAGTCTTAGAATTATTATGAAAATAGCTTTTGACCTTGTGAACCCCTTGAAAGGGTGGCTTGTATGCCAAAGGTCTGTTTGTAGGCTATATTGTGAGAGAAGCTGAAAAAGAAAAGAGGAAGAGGGTGAGGATTGGCTAGGAGGGAACAGAATCCAGGAACCTGGCCCTTGAATTGAGATTGATGAGAAAACTGGTGAGTGTCCAAACTGTTTATGACACACCTAGGTTAGGGAGACATGGAGACATCTAGATAGAATCCATCTTTGGAAGCAGGCAGTTGCGGCAAATAAAAAGGTTGGGTACCCCCACAAATGTGACTGTCCCTAGTTACTTGTGTAGGAACAACTGACAGTCTAACTTAGTTAACACGGGTTCCCAGAGCTGACTCTACGGATGACATGCCATGGATCATGAAAGAAGGACATGATAGAACACCATTTTCCTCAGTATTGCTCTGCAAAGTGTGATACTTTAATTTTGTACAGCCCAGAGCCCATTTCAAAATATGAATTTTTTTCTGCACTCATTCTTGAGTTTCCAACCTCCTGACTTCCCTCCTATTTTATAACTCATAACGGGATTTATTTTTCCTTCGAAGCCCACCTTAGTGGATTTCACCTCCACCAAGCACAGCTCTTTGTTTCCACATCACTCGTAGTTTCTCCCCTCTCCTTCCAGGTGCTCTGGGGCTTGCATTTTGAATAGTTTCCCCTACCCTTCCATGTGCCTTCTCCCCTCTCACTTCTGTCCAGCAGGCAGTATACCTAATATGTGATGGAATGTGGGAGACACAAGTAATTTAATTAGAGGCTGATTTTTGTATGTCTTTGATGCCTCCCTCATTGCATGGCAAAATTCTCTTATTACTTAGTGATTTACAGCATTGAGACTTTTAATAAAAAAGGCTTGGCTTAGAGGGTTATTGATGATAAAAACATAATTTAACAATAAAAGAAATAATGTGTATGCTCAGAACGCCTACCCTGAAAGACTCCAAAGTATTCTAGGAGTGTGCCCCGCTTCTCTCTGCTCCGCACAGCAAGCACCCTTGTCTTCCACTTTATAAGTGGAAGAGGGATTTCCAGTACCTTGCTCTCAGTAGGAAGATAAAGGGTGAATGCTCCCAGACAGGTGGACCAGGCAAACCTCTCTCTTCCCCCAGGGCAACGGCTGCAGCTCTGTGCAAAGTGTAATGCTTGGCATCCAGTGACTTGGATAAAGCACCTTTTGATCCATAAATAGTCCTTCTGTGCTCCTGTTATACAGTTGAACCATATTCTTGGATCCTGAAGGGGTTACCAGCTCTTCAGGGATGTATTAAAAGAAAAAGAAAAAAAAAGTGCAATTATGTTAATTTTCTCAAAATGGAGGATAGGGAGTGCTCAAGTAAGGGTAATATTTGCAGAAACATGATATCAGTGCCTGATTTAATTTGGCAGAAACTGGATCTTTAAAAATTAACTATGCAAATAATTGTGTGCAATAAACAATAAAAAACTCAATTTTACATGGCAACAGAAGCTGGTCCTATCATAGAATTTTATATATATGCAAAATAGATCTGCCCAGAAAGTATACAGCCATGTAATATGAAAAATAGAGACATTTATTGAAGCAGGTACAAGATACAAGAAATATTGCATGTAGGACAATCATGCCTCAGTCCTGTTCAAAGTAGGCACCTTGGGACCTCACACAGTTCTCTCAGTCACCATCAGCTGCCCTGTCATATTTTCCTGAATCTCATTGACAGTCTGAAATCTCTTCCCTTTCAAAGGCGATTTTAATTTTAGAAAAAGCCAGGAGTTGCAAGGCTCCAAATCTAGGCTATAGAGGGGCCGAGTCACCTGAGTGATGTGATGTTTCACCAAAAAACTGCACAATATGTGATGTATGAGCGGGTGTGTTGTTGTGATGAAGCTGCCAATCAAAGTTGCCCACAGCCATGGCCTTCTGAATCATCTGAATAGTTTCCATGGAGGAATGTTCAAGCTTAATGCAACATTTGATGGACGTTTGTTGTTCTACTCTCTCAGTCATTTTGAATGCCTTGGCCACACAGTACACTTGCTCACTCAATGGTGTCTGCTGCCCCGACTGACTAGTACAGCGAAGTTGTCATTGTTCACGCATGCACTTTCCAGTCCACTCTCCTTGGCTGCCAGGCTACATCAATGTCACAGAAACCATTCTCAGTATATTAACAATGGTTGGACTTTTTCTAGACAGACCTCGTATGTTGTTCATTGTTTTTGTGATAAAGTTGTTAAAAAGAAAAGAGACTGGAATACATAAATAGAGACTGGGAGGTAAATTAGTCATTCTGTTTAGTGCTAAGTTAATACTGTTCATTAGAACCAGCTCTAAGCTCTATAGTTAAAGAAAAATTAAAAAAAACAAACTTAGAGATGCTTTAGTAAAAACCCAGATATATTAAGCGTTGAAGAATACATTGTTTTAGGAAAAGTGAAAGGAATTAAACATAAACAACTCAAAGGTTTCTTCAACTGTCAAACATGGAGATTTGAGTGAGTAATTTCTCTTCTCCTCCCAGCTCTGGCATTTTTGCTCTCAGGCTAGATCCGTTAGTCAACACAGCAACTGCCAACCGCCCACGCCGCCACCGGAAGCAGTGAACTAGGCGTTCGCAGACACTGCGAATAAACGTGGTGGAAGGCTGAGGCACCAGTCATCCTTCCACCAGAAGAATCTCTTCCAGACAGAAGAGATTAAGATGTTCCCTTTCTCCCCTGAGCAAGGAAAGAAAATTAGGATCATCAAGAGTCATCTGAAAATATGTGTAGTAAAGACAGGGGTGGTTAATAGAAGACTCATTGTAAAGTGCTTTCCCTGGAGACTTTCAGAATTCAGATCGTTAACTCCTCACTCCAGGATGGTGTTAGAGAGACATCAGAGTGCCACTGTGCTCCACAGCTCAGAACTCCTTGAAGCACCACACACACAGCTATCTCCACCCGTCTGTTGTTCTGTGGATACTCAAACACTTCCTCTCTCCTTCGAATAGCCTATAGTAGCTTTCATACTGATCGGTATCGAAATTAATCCTGTGCCTCCCAGATGAAAACCAGACAGACATCTCAGACTCCTCCCTCTCCTCTGCTGTCCTTATCCAACTGGGTTTGAAGCCCTGTTCCTTCTGTGTCTTCCAAATGTCATTTGAACCAATTACGTCGTTTCCTTATTCATTACTCCTGTTTTGGCCCTCATAATGGGATGCCTAGATTACTGCAATTGTGTGCTAACTAGCCTCTTTGCCTGTAGCCTTGCCCTTCTTCCATTTTTTTTTTTCAAAATTGCTGCCACAAACTGTATTTTTTTTAAAGTTTAAGCTCTTTATCCCTGGCCTGGGTAAGTTGCATCTGGTGTGATGGTGCTTATCTCATATCGGCCAGGAACAGAGTAACTCACAGTTTAGCCCAGCTCGGCTTTTAGTCTATGCCTGTGCCTGGTTCATGTCCTGGACACAAGGCAGGAGTGGTGGGGAGGAGGAAAAAAAGAAAAAAGAAGAAAAAGAAAATTAAGCTTTTTAGCCTGGAAAAGTGTCTGCCCCATCTCTTCTCTTCATTTTCCATTATTTGCACCACTCACCCACCCTAAACTGTAGACATTTCAGAAAAGCTGAAATCTTCATGCTTCATCTACTCCTACCTTGGTGTTAGTCCTTTTGCCCAGAAATCTCTTCCTGTATGCCTTGTTGAACTGGTTTCCAGACCCACCCAGGTCAAATGTCACCTCTTCTCAAGTGTTTCCTGAACTTCTAAACACGAAAGGTGGAAATAATAGTTTCCTCCTGTGTTTCCAAGGCTCCCTGAATATGCCAATGGCAGTGCGGATCGTGTCACTTTCCATTGTAATTATTCGATTATATGTGTGATGAGGATGAAATATTCTTGTGTCTGAGCTCCTTACTTCCCACCTCCTCCCTGCCACGTGCTAAAGGGACATTTGGATGTTTTCTGGGAGAAAGAACAAGGAGTGGTTTCAAAACAGGAATGGAAAGGGAGGAGAAAGCTCTCAGGACTGAGTGAAAGCACCTAACTCTCTCAGTAAATGAAGAGCTCAGAGACAGGGAGCGCTGCCACCAAGGCTGGGAAGGGTTCGGGAGAGTGAGCACATGAGAGCCTCTGGGCGATCAAAGTCTCTGCATATGTGGGATGGAATTGGGACCCCTCGGATACTTTTTGAGAAATATAAAGAAATAATGGATTGTATTTTTAATTACTGCTTGTAAACTAGACTTTGCTTCCACTGCAGAGACTAAAACACATACAATCGTAAGATTTACTTAGTGTACATATATATATATATAGTCTTCTTTTCTACTCCATGTTTATTTCTCTAGTACTTGACACCGCCTGAATGACAATAAGTGAATGCATGAATGGCACACGTGTACGATGTTGTATCTGGCCTCTTTCCAGAAAATACTCCAAGTTTTTAAATTAGCTTTAACATGAATTTCAAAGTGGTTTTACTTTGCTGAATGCTCAAGCACCAGTGGTCCTTGAGCTCAGGCAGTTAGGGGACTGCCCACAGGTGGGAATATAGACAGAGGGGCCTGGGCGAAAGCTCCAGATGGAAGGACAATAATCAAATTGAGGAAAATATGACGGCAGTCAAGTGGATAGCTATTGATGTGATGTCAACAGAAAGACAAAGCAAAGGCTTATTAAGAGTAAAACAACCTGTGAGACGTCCAAGTCCAAGGTGTCAAATGAGTGAGATGTGTTCAGAGAACTGAGAAGTGGATATTCTTCAACCTCTTTTATTGGGGTAGGTGCACCTGTTTCAAGTCCCTGCGTCAGGCTGTGCATCACCTCCCTTCCTACTCTTCCTGCCTCACTGAGCAGGACAGTCCAGAGCATCCAAGGTAAGCTTCCTGGTGGGTAAAGCTGCCGGTGCCTAAGCACAAATCATGTTGGTGTACTGGCAGTCACTGTATTCTATACTGTCACATACTTGCAGGGAAAAAATGGTGCAATAAAAGTTGCATCTCTGGTGTAAGACACAGATTCCCTGGTTTTCCAGCCTGGTTTCTCAATTGTCCAGCTAATGGTCTTTATGGAAGCAGTTCCTGGAACCAATTTTAATAGGATCCTTGGAGAAATCAAATGTTCTCAGTCAACCCTCTTCATTTCCTCATTTGATATTTTCTATCCATCTATAGTTACGTTTCCTCTTGATATAAGTCTTTTAAATTGCTGTTGACTGGGTATAGGAAACAACATCAAACTGTGAGGATTATTTTTCAGATTCTTAATTTTAGCACTTTTTATGTATTGAATATTTATGTAAGTATATACAGTTTGTCCAGAAAAAGTCCAGCTATTGTTATTATAGCAAGAAGGGTTTGTGCGACATCTATGTAACCTGGCAGCCAAGGAGAGTGGACTGGAATGCACATGTGTGAACAATGACATCTTCACTGTACTAGTCAGTGGGGGCAGTAGATACCATTGAATGAGCATGTGTACTGTGTGGCCATCAAATTCGAAATGGCTGAGTAGAGCAAAAAATGTGCATCAAATGTTGCATTAAGCTTGAACATTCCTCTGCAGAAACTATTCAGATGATTCAGAAGTTTTTTGGGGATGGTGCAATGAGTGCAGCACAAATAAAAGTGTGGCACAAATGCTTCAAAGATGGTTGAGAATCTGTTGAAAATGGTCCATGTTCTGCAAAGCCGGCAACAAGCAGAACACCTGAGAATGTTGGATGTGTCCGGGCTGCAATCAGCAAAAATCAGCTACTGACAGTGTGAGAACTAGAAGCTGATCTGAGGATTCCAAATACTACTGTGTCCAAGATTTTGATGCAGAATCTTGGCATTAAACATGGCATGGCAAAATTCTTTTTATGGCTTCTGCTACCAGAGCAGAAGCAGCATTGTGCTTACTTTGAAGGGGACTGAGATGTCGTTGTCCTATGTACAATGTTTCTTATATCTTTCTTCTTCAATAAGTGTCTCTGTTTTTCATAGCACGTGGCTGGATACTTTCTGTACACCCAGAGCCCACAATTCTGTCACTTAATTAAATCAGTGTTTTAATTTGTTACATTCTAGTTCTTGTTCATAAACATAATCAATTTCGACCTATTTCTGTGATATAACACAATTTTTTATTTGACATTTTATATTTTCACTTGGCATTTTATGCCATGTGCACTGTTCCATTTAACTACAATTTCACCATTCTTTTACCCTTCTCACTTAACATTATGGGGCAAATCTGCCATGCTTTTGTTCATGATCGTACAACATATAGACGCCTCTAGCCCCATACATGCATTTTTTGTTGATGTCGTTTGAGTTTACAACTGTAAATATTTTACTAAAACTTGCTTTTTATAAACTATACTTATTTCTTAACCACATTTATTATTTTTAATAGCTCCCTATTCCATAGCAGGAGTTTAACAGAATGACATTCAAATTGCCTCCATTTTTTTTTTTTTACTATTCCTAAAGATTACAATAAATGTTTGGCATATATGTATCTGCTTTTTTTGAAGAACTGATGATCAACCTGTAGGGGCCAGAACAGTGTTCTGGTGGCAGCAGAGCCCTCAGACCTGGCCCCTGCCTGGAAGGCAACTGCTCTGACCCTCGTCTGGATTTGCTCAGCCTCACGGTGCAAGGCGTCTGTGGGCCAAAGGGAATGAGGCCAGTTGGAATCTGGGACCCTCAGTTGGACTATTTTTATTTCCAAGACTCTGAGATTCCCTACTCCAAGGTCCTGACCCCACTACAACGGCCCTTTTCCTAGGTCCCTCCTCTTAAGGGTAGCTTAAACCACCATTGCAAACATCTGTAGGCTTAGGGGGTGGCCAAGGAATGTTGAGGGTAGAGACAGAGTCTGGTCAGGCAGGCTCAGGTGCCTATAACTGTGTGCAAGACTCTTCTACAGGACGACGCTGGGCTACGAAGAAAATGGGGTGGGTATTAAGCCACAAGCTGAAGGCAAGAGGTCACCTTCCTGTTCTCCCATGGACTGACTTGAACTCTGAGCAGGGCCATAATTTTAAATCTGAACCCATCCTTCTAAGTTGTATGAAAGTATATTTGTCAAGGTATGGCAATAGAACATATTTTATAAGTTTTTGTAGCTTGATTTTTAAAAAGATCTTCAAGTATTTAAAATCTTGTATGAATGCTTACATTTGTATTCTTGCCCAGGACCTGAGACTGTTAAGGGCAGGCCTATTAGCTGGTGTCTATTTTGATTAGTACCTGTCCTGATTGGTAGGTATCTATGCCATACTAGTTGCTAAATATTTTAAATACCACACTTTCTTCCCTGTATTTCTATTTCTGTGCATAAATTCCCCAAAGTGGAATTGCTTGTTGAATGGGTATGTATAGTTCTAATTTTAGTGGATACTGACATATTACCATACTTCATCATTCACATTTATTGTCCCTAAAATTGGGATGTATCTTGTAATCAAAGAGAAGACAGTATTGTGTCATAATATAATTTGCAGGGATTTTTTCCTTAGCTAAAATAATGGCACATACTTGCTACAGACTGAATGTGTTTCCCCAATATTCATGTGTTGAAACTTAGCTACCATTGTGATATTATTTGGAGGTGAGATCTTTGGGGAAGTGATTAGGTCCCGAGGGCGGAGCCATTATGAGCCGACTTGGCATCCTTCGGAAAGAGAACGCAGAGAGCTACCTCTCCCCTCCCATCACGTGAGGATGCAACAAGAAGACAGCAGTGGTTTTTTAGCTGTGATACCAAAAGTTCAACTTTTGTGCCTCAGTGGACATGATTAAGAAAATGAAAAAGCAATTCACAGAATGGAAGAAAATATTTGTATATCCACTATTTGATAAGGGACTTATATCCAGGATATATAAAGAATTTTTACAAAATCACAATAAAAGAGAAAATAAACCAATTTTAAAATGGGTAAAGGATTGAACAGAAGATTTACAAGTGGCCAGGAAGCACATGAAACCATGCTCAGCATCATTAGCCGTGACCCATACATGCAAACCAAGCCCACAACGGACACCACTTCACACCCACTGGGAAGACCATAATACAGACAGAAGGGAATAAAAAGTGTTGGCAAAGATATGGAGAAATTCAAGTTTTCTTACCTTGCTATGGAATGTTTGGCAGCTGCTGTGGCATGGTTTGGCACTTCCTCAAAATGATAAACAGAATTATCATATGACCCAGAAATTCAACTCTAAATCTATACGCAATAAAATTGAAACACATGTTCATGTAAAAATCTGTACACCATGTTTACAGCAGCACTATTTATAATAGCTCAAAAGTAGAAACAACTCAAATACCCATCAATTTATGAACGGGTACACAAATGTGGCACATCCATGCACTAGAATACTATGTGGCCACAAAAAGAAATGAAGCACTGAAACATGCAAAACCGTGGGTGCCACTTGAAAACATTATGCTAAGAAGCCAGTCACAAAGTCCGTATATTGTATTATTTTATTTAGATGTAATATCCAGAATAGGCCAATTCATAAAGACGAGATGTAGATAAGTGGTTACAGGAAAAGGGGACAAGGAATGACTGCTAATGGGTTCAGGTTTCTTTCTGGGGTGATGAGAGGTTTCTGAAATTGGATAGTAACTGTTGTATCCAAGTTGCGAGCGAAAGAAATCTCCGAAGACTGAGATCAGTTTGATGTCAACTTTATTGGCCAAGCTTAACCTGCGCAGGGGCGAACTTCCCAAATGAGACCGTAGTCTCGCGGCTACGCAGAGCCGCCAAAATGGAAGTCGCGCCTGGCTTACAAACTACTGGGGCTTTATAGGGGCTAGCAAGCAAGCGAGGGTTACAGAAGCAGATGTGGCTGTTAGTCATTGGCTTATTCACACAAAGCAGAAACCTCTGATTGGTAGAGGTTGTTGTTGGCGGGCAGATCTTGGCGGGTAGTCTCTAGGGCAAAAAAAATAACTCTCAACTAGGAGCGGTTAGTTGTTTATCTAATCTTTGCTCACCCTCATTCTGGTGCACTCTGTTCCCCTGCTCACCCTAAGCTTAGGCGAACATCCTATTGTGTAGCTCTGTACTTTTCCATTTCCTTGTTTCCCTTAACCTTCCCTGTGGTTTATAGGCAATTTCGATGGATCCCACATTCCCTCCTTCTCTTCTTCATTCGTCAAACCCTTGACTCATGTTCCTCTTGCGGGAGGATTGTATAGGGCTGAGATAAGACCATGAGTTTCACTGTTTCAATCCTACTCTGAATAAAGGCTAAAAGCTTATTCAGAATTATTGGTCCTAGGGTTTGTCTGGGTCCCGACGGACCCGCCATGTCCGTGGTTCTTCTCCAGGTGGTTGGGCTGCCTTAATGTGGGACAGGTGGATCCAGTAGGGTTTCTCCGCTACTCGTACAGCGGAGGGTGTGCTCAACAGTACCTGATATGGTCCTGTCCAGCGAGGTTCCAGGTTTCCCCTCCGATGATTAAGGATCCATACCCACTGTCCAGGCTCCGGCTGTTCGGACTTCTCTTTCTGTTTTCCTTCTGATTCCAGGCGTTGGGCTTGTTGGAAGGCACGCACTTCACTCCGGATCTCTTGCAGTGCCTGTAAGGACTTGAGGAAGTTATAGTTAGTAACTTCTATCTCTTCTGTGGTCAGCTTAGGGATCAAAGGCACTGGCTGTCCATATAATATTTCAAAAGGTGCCCAACCCTTAATATAGGGGGTACATCTTACCCGAAAGAGGGCGAAAGGGATAAGCTCTACCCAATTTTCGCCGGTCTCTTCTCTTAATTTTATCAAGGTTTCTTTTAGCGTTCTATTCATTCTTTCTACTTGCCCTGAACTCTGAGGTCTATAAATACAATGGAGTTTCCAATTGATACCTAATCTATCTGCTAGTTCTTGTGAGATTCTAGATATAAATGCTGGACCATTATCAGATCCTATGGCTATAGGTATCCCATATCTGGGTATAATCTCTCTCACCAGGATCTTGCAAACTGTAGAAGCTGTCTCTCCCCTAGTGGGAAAGGCTTCTACCCATCCAGAGTATGTATCCACCAATACTAGCAAATAGCTATAACCTGACTTCCCTTTGGGCATCTCAGTGAAATCAATTTCCCATAGTTCTCCTGGGGCATTTCCCCGATGCCTCACGAAACGGGGCAATTTCTGGTTCTGGGCGTTCACCTTTGCACAGGTCTTGCACCGCGAGGTGATGGAGTGGATTATCTCTCTTAGGTGTGGTCCTAGATAATGCTTCCTGATTAGTAGTTCTAGTTTGTTCTGTCCCAAATGGGTGCTAGTATGAATGTCCTGGGCAATTTTTGTTAATACTCCTTGTGGTAGGTATAACTTTGTACTTGGGAGTACTATCCATCCATTCTTATTTTTTGTTCCTCCTAATTTGGTTCCTTCTTGCTCCTCTTCTGTAGAGTACATGGGTTTTGGGGGCAATTCTGGCTGAGGTATCAAAGGGAGCAAGTTACTCTCTGCACTCGTAGTGGCCTCTCTGGCGGCAGCGTCAGCCAGACTGTTTCCTCTTACTATGGGAGATTCTCCTTTCTGATGGCCCCCTACAATGGATAATGGCAACTTTCTTAGGTAACCAGATGGCCTCTAGGAGAGAGAGAATCTCCTCACGGTTTTTAACGTCCTTTCCTCCTGCGGTTAGGGAGGCCTCTCTCTCTATAGATGGCTCCATGGACATGGGCTGTGGCAAAAGCATAGCGGCTGTCAGTGTAAATGTTGGCAACTTTTTCCCTCAGCTATCTCTAGGGCCTTGGTCAGCCCTATCAGTTCCGCCCTTTGCGCAGAGGTCCCAGCAGGCAGTGCCCTTTGCCACAGGACCTTATCTCCTGTGGTCACTGCTGCCCCTGCATACCGCTGTCCATCCTTGATAAAACTGCTCCCATCAGTAAAGAGGGTCAGGTCTACCTTTTCATACGCCTGATCCCTTAAGTCTGGGCGGGAGCCAGTTACTGTGTCGAGGACTTGCTTACAACTGTGGACCACAGTGGAGTCTGGTACTGGCAGCAGGGTGGCGGGATTCAGGGCAGTAGTCTTGAGGAATTGTACCGCCGGAGGGATTCAGCAGCTGTGCCTGATACTGTGTCAGCCGCGCATTAGACAGCCACCGGTCCGGAGGGGACCGTAGGGACCTGTTCGATGTAATGCTCTCCTATGACCTGGATGTCCTGCCCCAGGGTCAACTTGCCTGCTTCCTTAACTAGTAGGGACGTGGCTGCAATAGCCCTTAAGCAGGCCGGCCATCCTGACGCCACAGGATCCAGTTTCTTTGACAAGTAGGCTACAGGCCTTTTCCATGGGCCTAGAGTCTGACTCAGTACACCTAGGGCTGTACCCTCCTTCTCAGCGACATATAGTTGGAAGGGCTTGGTTAGATCAGGCAGGGCTAGGGCTGGAGCTGATACTAAGGCCTCCTTCAAGGCCAGGAAGGCTTGTCTTCCTTCCTCTGTCCATGTAAAGGAGTCCTCCCTACCTCTGGTTAGGTCATGCAGGGGTCTTGCTATGTTTGCAAAACCCAATATCCACAACCTGCAATAGCCTACAGCCCCCCAGGAATTCTCGTACTTGCCTTTTGGTGGTTGGTTCCGGGATCTGCAGGACCGTCTGGATCCGTTGGTCTGACAAGGCCCTCAGTCCTTTTCTCAAGTCATATCCCAGGTAACTCACGGTTTGGGTTGCAATTTGGGCCTTCTTGGCTGACACCCGGTAGCCCATCCTCTCGAGGTCCTGGAGCAGGTCCAGTGTGGCGGTCTCACACTCCTCTTGTGTCTGAGCCGCCACCAGGATGTCGTCCACGTACTGGAGGAGGACTATCGCCGGGTGGGTCCTCCGAAACTCTTGGAGATCTTTACCCAGGGCCTCATTGAAAATGGTTGGTGAATTCTTGAACCCTTGGGGCAACCGGGTCCAGGTAAACTGTCCTATTAGTCCATTGTCGGGGTCATTCCATTCGAAAGCAAATATTTCCTGACTCTGGGGGGCTAAGGGTATGCAGAAGAAGGCATCTTTCAAGTCCAAAACAGAATAGTGGGTATGTGTTGGGGGGCAACGAGCTCAGGAGGGTATATGGGTTTGGCACAGTGGGGTGTATTGTTTCAACCCGGGTGTTTACTTCCCGTAGGTCCTGGACCGGTCGGTAATCTTGGGTCCCAGGCTTTTGGACAGGGAGAAGGGGGGTGTTCCATGCCGACTGGCACTTTCTCAATATACCTGCTTCTAGTAGCCGTCGCAGGTGCCCCGCAATCCCCTGTCTGGCCTTTGCTGGGACGGGATACTGTCTAATTCGGACCGGCTGGGCCGCACTGGTCAGCTGAACCAGTACCGGCGGTTGGTGAGCAGCCAACCCGGGCGGGTTTGTCTCTGCCCATACCCCTGGTACCTGCGTCCGCAGTTTCTCGAGGGCCTCATTCCCCTTCCTCACGCCATCCGGAAGCACCGCCAGCAGATATTCTTCGGATAGGGGAACCGTCACCTTCATGCGGGTCTCCTCCGATGTTCCTTCTGGCTCGAAGCTTATAGTGGCGTGGAGCTTCTGCAGCAAATCCCTCCCGAGCAACGGGAACGGACATTCTGGAATGACTAGGAAGGAGTGAGTGATGGTCCCTTGCCCCAGATCGGTGATTCTGGCCGCCGTCCAGGGGTATGCCTCACCCTTACCCGTTGCCCCTATAATTTTTGTGGTTGCCTTCTGAATTTGCCCCTGTGGTTGTTTCAAGACAGAAAAGGTGGCTCCCGTGTCGACCAGGAAGTTTACTGGCTTCCCTTCGACATTTAAGGTGACCATGGGCTCCTGGGAGCCGACGAGTATGGAGCCCCGGCCCCGTCAGTCTAAGGTTTGAAGCAGCACTGCAGGGCTGGCCTCTTTTGCCCTCAGCTTAGGACAATTTTTCTTCCAGTGCCCTTTTTCTTTGCAGAACGCGCATTGGTCCTTGTCTACTCTGGGCCGCTGGCCTTTTGGCTTTCTTTTTCCTCTCTTCTTTCTGTGGGCCTGCCTGGGCCGCGATCAGGATTTTTGCTACTTCTTTTGCCCTTCCTACTTCTGGGTCGTCTCTGTTCACGTACACCTTCTGAGCAATTTCTACGAGCTTGCTAATATTCTCTCCTTCAAATCCTTCAATCTTTTGTAATTTCTTTCTAATATCAGGAGCTGCCTGGGTCACAAAGGCAATGTTCAGAAGCCGCCTGTTCTCAGGGGCCTGTGGGTCTAATGGGGGTGTACACCCGGTAGGCTTCTATCAGCCTCTCTAGAAAACTAGCCGGGATTCTTCTCTCCCTTGAATTACCTCACTAACTTTACTAAAATTTGTTGGTTTCTTGGCTGCTGCCTTCAATCCCCTTAACAGAGCCCGGCGGTATTGGAGGAGCGCATCCCTTCCCCCACTCGTGTTGGGATCCCAATTTGGGGGCTGCTCAGGTAACATATCTTGCACTTCCCTCCTTCCCACCGCAGTTTCTCCTTCCTCTCCCATAACTGCTTTGACAGCTTCCCTCATTATTCTATCTCTTTCTTCCGAGGTGAACAGAGTTTGCAATATTTGCTGACAATCATCCCACGTTGGCTGGTGGGTTCTAAATATGGTCTCTAGCAAGGAAATTAATCCCTGCGGCTTCTCAGAAAACGGGGGATTCTGCAGCTTCCAATTGTATAAATCACTAGTAGAGAAGGGGACATAAACCAGCCGCGGTGGTGCATGTAACGGGGCGTCCGGAGCTGGTGGCACCTCCCTGAGTGGCAAAATGGCGGCGCCACCTGGGTGTGGTGCTGAACCTAAAATGGCGGCGCTATCCGATTTTGGCGCCAAACCTGTGCCCCCATACTGTGCGCCACCGCGGGTATGAGGTGGACTCTGTATTCCCTCTCTCCCTCCGCCCGAGGAGTCTGGCAGGGGCTGGCGATACGGGGGAGGAGCGGAGGGAGCTAACAGCGGGTCTTCTGGTACTTCGGGCAGAACAGGATATAACTTCCTCCCTCCCCCCGTTCCCCTGTCTCTGCTGAGGCCGGCGCCCCTTCCCGATCTGGGAGTGAAGAGTCTGCCTGGGTGCCATTGCCACACAGAGAGCCCTTTTCTTTCCCCGCCCATTAGATTGGCACCGGCGGATATACCCCGGACGATCAGTGGCTATGTCTACCCACACATCTATGTAGACCATCTGATCTGGGTGGGGGGGTCGCATACACCACCCGCCGAACCGCGAACAGGAGGGGCAACTCAAAAGTCCCCTCCGTGGGCCACCCCCACGTCGAAGGTCGGCCACTCAAGTTCACTGAAGGTTCGCAGGGTCTCTGGGTCGGGTGGAGGACCTCCGTAGCCCCGAGCGCGATTCTGAAAGTCAGAAAAGTTGTTTAGCAAACACTCCAGGGCCGTACTCGCGGTGGAGCCTCCTTGTCCCATCTTGGGCTGGTATGGGGCCTCTAGGATTAAAGTAGTAATTACAAAGACAACCCACGCAACGAAGGCAAGACCAAAAAAAGTCTGAACACAGCAAGGGTCTCTCACTCCGGGCATGTGATTTCTAGTATCTCATAACCACTCTTTTCACTCATACACCATCAGGCCGCGGCACACCTCAGTCTGTCCACACACACACTTCGCTAGCGCGTTCAGTCGCGGCGCAAACCGAAATCAATTGCCAAATGCGACCTAGTCGCGGGAGCAAAAGCTCCGGTTCTCGAGAGCGTCCTCTCCTTGAGAACCCCGCGGGTGGACTACCGGCGACGTCTCGCCTACCACCTCGCGGCTCTAGTGAGTCTAGACTCCCAAACCAAATTCCGCGGCAAGCTTACCCGGGTTTCACTTTCTCAGCCTCCGAAGACTCGCCTTCTATCTCGCTGGGGCCTCCAAAAATGTTGTATCCAAGTTGCGAGCGAAAGAAATCTCCGAAGACTGAGATCAGTTTGATGTCAACTTTATTGGCCAAGCTTAACCTGCGCAGGGGCGAACTTCCCAAATGAGACCGTAGTCTCGCGGCTACGCAGAGCCGCCAAAATGGAAGTCGCGCCTGGCTTACAAACTACTGGGGCTTTATAGAGGCTAGCAAGCAAGCGAGGGTTACAGAAGCAGATGTGGCTGTTAGTCATTGGCTTATTCACACAAAGCAGAAACCTCTGATTGGTAGAGGTTGTTGTTGGCGGGCAGATCTTGGCGGGTAGTCTCTAGGGCAAAAAAAATAACTCTCAACTAGGAGCGGTTAGTTGTTTATCTAATCTTTGCTCACCCTCATTCTGGTGCACTCTGTTCCCCTGCTCACCCTAAGCTTAGGCGAACATCCTATTGTGCAGCTCTGTACTTTTCCATTTCCTTGTTTCCCTTAACCTTCCCTGTGGTT